>NC_137672.1:3835198-3972698 GCF_963422515.1 Blennius ocellaris
TACATATATATACATGTATATAAGATGTATACAAGATAATTACCAAATAAGATTTACTGTACTTCAGGGACCACATGCAGTCCAGGTTCATCCTGAGTGACCAGACTGGTCAAATATTGCTATAATAACCTTTAAATTTACACTTCAAAGTTTTTCTTTGTTGTCACAGTTTATGGAATGAAATTGTTTGTATTTTTGCAAGATCAAACCATTTGTACTGAAAATGATTACAGTCTCAGTTCCGGTTCTGATTCTGGTCTCGACCTTGATGGCAGCCTAAGAAGCGCGCTCCTCCGTTAAGATTTAAAAAAAACATAACCTGCTGGGTATCAAAATCATCGACGAATCATTTGACCTGATTGAAAGGGCAGGATGAGATGGAAACGCGAGAGAAAAGCAGAAGAAACTGTCTGCGAAAGGCTAGACACCGAAGATGATAGCCATGCTAATGCTATGATGGCGCCGGAAGACCAAAAAGTAATGACAAATCCAAAGTCGACGTGGAATTGATTCTTCAAGAAATACGAGATTTTAGACAAGAAAACGAATGACGTCTGGACGTCATCAGAGAAGATATTAATGACGCAAATCAAAGAATTCATGAAAAACGTGCTAAAAACCCAAAATGAACAAAAGCTAATCGACCAAGAAGTGAGGGCACGGAGGAGAAACCTAAGGATTTTTAACGTACCGGAAAATGAAGAACAAGGCAGTTCAGTGATTGTTTTTCTGGAAACGTTTCTCAGAGAGAAACTAAACCTCGCGACTCCCGTGAACTCACCATCGAGAGGGCATCACCGAGCGCTAGCGCCGAAACCAGCAGAGGGTGAAATACCGAGGTCGATTGTGGCTCAGTACCGGCAGAACCGAACAAAGGAAGAAAGACTGAGAAAGACCTGGGAAAAGAAGGAAATTTACGTAAACACCCAGAGAATGTTACGGTGGGACTTCAGAGGCTCAGGTGCGGAGAAACCAGCGGGAGACAGATGAGTACGCTTGGAAGAGTTTATTCTTTTAACAAGCGTGGAGTGAAGGTGTTCAAGGCGGCTAGCTGAGGCAGGAGCTACTGGGGCAAGAGTCCGGTCTGGTCACGGTGGGTCAGGAAACCAAGGAAGCTGAGGCTGGCGAGTCTTCAAAGGAAGCAAAAGGAAACGACGTTAGTAGAAGACTAACTTGGGACAACGTACACGCAGGTCTACTGACTCAGGGAGTTTTACGATCCAGCGCCGAGTGGAGTCGATCACCTGTTTAAGAGGTTTAGCTGATCAGGAGACAACGAGCTCCACCCGGTCGTCGCAGCTGAACTGAATCAGGTGGTGATTCCCTCAGCAGCTCCACCTCCTTCAACACAACCTGAAAACCAAAAGGGGAGGAGAGACAGGAGAGGGAGAACACCCAGCCACGCCCTGAAGAGGCCTCTGAGGAGTGGGGCGTGACAGAGGATCTACTTCGACCACGATTATCCGACTACTATTCTGAACCACCGCAAGGAATACAATGAAGGAATACAATGGAGGAATACAATGAAGGAATACAATGAAGGAATACAATGAAGCAAAATGAATTCTGAGGGAAAAGAGGATCCGGTTCCAGACCCCATACCCATTTAAGGTCCACGTCTTCTACGAGGGCAAGACGCGGGTCTACCAGACGGCACATGAAGCAACAAAAGATATGCGGGACCAAGGCTTTGCGGTGCGTTTGGTGCCTCCACAACGGGACCTGAGGGAGCAGCTGGACTCGGAACCCTGGCGTGGAACCCTGGCGGAGGAGAGAGACCGACCCTGAGGATCGTCTGAGGGAGCTGCTGGTCTCGGAACCCTGGCGTGTCGCGGGGAGGAGAGAGACCGACCCCGAGGATCGTCTGAGGGAGCTGCTGGACTCGGAACCCTGGCGTGTCGCGGGGAGGAGAGAGACCGACCCCGAGGATCGTCTGAGGGAGTTGCTGGACTCGGAACCCTGGCGTGTCGCGGGGAGGAAAGACACCAACCCCGAGGATCGTCTGAGGGAGCTGCTGGACTCGGAACCCTGGCGTGGAACCCTGGCGGAGGAGAGAGACCGACCCCGAGGATCGTCTGACGGACAAGCTGCGGTCATTTCCAAGCTCCAGGCTTTCAGAAGAGTCCCTCCACACTGAGGAGAAGCGGTGTAAAGTCTACCTTGTTGTTGATGTTTTGTTTCAGTCTCTGTGTTTTCCTTATATCCTAATGTAAATGTATGGAGGGCCAGGACCCATACCCTGGGCTGCTATTCGTATCACCATCTGAAAAGGATTTCTCTACAAACTTTGGCCAAAAGACTGGCCAGATAAATGACTATTCACACGCCTTTACAATGGAACCCAAAGTGTTCCAATGTAAGCAGTTTTTCACTTCATGTTCTTATAGTTCTAAGGTGTTTGACCAGAATGTTCTGTAGCCTTTTGCTTTTACAAGTTCAGTAATACAAGCGAATGGTATCTGAACAGTTAAAAATAGCATCCTTCAAGGTAAACGGCATTCTAAATCCAATTAAACGAACAAAGATACTGATGAAAATGAGAAGGGAAGAAGTAGGTCTTATTTACCTACAAGAAACACATTTGAACGATATAGAACACTTAAAACTGACCAAATACGGCTATACTAAACATACTATGTGTCGTAGAAAGGTAAACATAAAAGAGGTGTTGCCATGTTAATATTGAACAAAGTGGCCTTTGAACAGAGTTATGAACACAAAGATAAAGAAGGACACTGTATATTGGTCAAAGGTACTGTCAGTGGAAATGTATATACATGATTTAATGTCTCTGCCGCTCCAGGAAGTAACGGGTTGTAAACCAATCTGAGGGAACCCTTATCTGTGGTGGAGATTTTAATCTCCATCTTCAATCTAGCTCACAGGCCACACTGGCAGACGCAAAACCTCTTGAATCAATTGACAATCTGGGAAATATAATGGTAGAATCTGTGCTTACAGTTTGGAAAGAGCTGTTGGAAACGCATCATTTGAAAAAGGACATTAAAATGCTATGTTGGCCGGCATATGATCAAAACTTCATACCAAACAGTCACGACTCCAGATTTAAGACCTAGATTATGAAAGGAATACAAATTATTTCCCAGATTGTAAAAGATAATCAAGTAGAAAGCTTTGACGCATTGCAACATACATTTAATTTGGAGAAAGATTTTTTATCAATGCCTCTCATTATAACCCATTAATCAATCATTTTTACCAAAGCATATAAATCACAAATTAAAAGAGGAATAACATCGAAACTGTACAAAACTCATCTTAACAGTCATTCAACAAAATACAGAACAAATAGATGGGAAAAGGAAGGAGGAGTTATGATAACAGAAGAGGAGTGATATACACACATCCCAGTGGAGAAGTACAAAATCCCATACTTGGAAAGAATTCTGTTGGAAACGTGTAACACGTTTCTTTATAACACACCGTCAACTTGCACATTTTGTCAAGGAAGCAGACGCCGTGGGAGAAACTGGTTGCCAGCATCATTCCCATGCATTTTGGGACTGTCATACTCCTCAAAAATATTGGTCTGACGTTAATGAGGACGTTTCTGGATTATAGGACACAAACAATGCAGACATTAGCTGCAGCTAAAGAAGCTATCACTAAGAAGTGGAGAGTTGTCCAGGACTGGACCCACATAATTATGGACGTTTACAAAATGGAGAAAATAACCTTCATGGTGAACACAAAGATGGATCTATTTGTCAAACACTGGGAAAAATATGCCAAACAATGTATGCCTGAGAATATATAGACTAATCTCTGCTTTTAACTGCCAAGACTATTACAGACTGAAATTGTTTTCAATTGAATTAATCCCAATCTAAGTATTGATACAATGCTACACTTGTTTACTCTCTGGATGTTCAATGGTTAAACTTTTTTTTTCCTTTTGTTTTTGATTGTTTTCCTTATTTAAAAAAAAATGGGATGGAGACAAAAAAAGGAAATGTCCTTGAATGTTTGTACCATGTTTGTCTTTGTTTGGCAAACTTGAATTGTGCTGTCTCTTGTCTGTCAATAAAAACATAATAAAGAAAAAAAAAGAAAAGAAAATGATTTCAATCTTAACATAAAGTCAATTTTAATGAAACATTCTGGTGCAAAATACAATGAAATCTCAAAATAAAATGAGTGTAGCTCCTCTTTAAGTTCCTTGCTTGGTGGGACCAGATTGGAGCCTCTTGGTGGGTTTTGGCCAACGGACCTTGTGTCCTCTGCTGTTAAGGGAACGTCAAACTTAAGTAAGTGTCACGTCAAAATTGTCCTCCACCCTGTGCGCTAGGCTCCGCCCCTCTGTGGGGATTTTCTGGATCGTTACGTTACGTCATGGATCGTTAAGAAAATGAACCAGAGTGTACAATGATGGAATCATGCATCACCTGCAACCTGAATATTCTAATAATCTGGCCCAGCCCAAGTATTTTAGCCGTCAAAGTGTCCCCTCAGCTGGAAATGTTCCAGGAAAACCGGTCCGTTGTCCTTGTCAGGGAGGTTGTCCTCATTAAGGTGTGTTAACAGTTCAATGTGTCCCCTCTTACCGGACATATTGTCCAGGAAATACGGTAAAAGAAGATTCATTCAGTTTTTACTCCCAAGTTTTTTTCCATGACGGATCATATCTTAGCGAGTCGATTTTCAGGCAACTGAACAGTGAAGAATGGCTCCATTAATGTCATTTATTCACTTCGCATTCATTCATTCACGAAGCTGCTTTCTCATGTGGCTCCTGCGACGATTCAACAAAGACACGTCTCACTCTTTTGAATGAGGATTGTCTGGGTGATTTTCTCCTCTGACAGAGAGCTCATTGTTGGACTTCCCATAGAGAACCGGCGCTTTCGCCTCGCTGGCAGCTTCCGTTCAACGTCGTGTGATTAATGGTGTCGGAGCTGCTCGATGGCTGTGAAAAGGTCTGACTTTAATTTTCCCTCTGAGTCAATAGGAAGTGCTCGGGGCTGCAGACTGACACAGATCAGCCTGAACAGGACACAAGACCTGTGTCCATCAGGCTCACGCTAATGCTAGTGGATGCTAATGGATGAACGTGTCGATGGTACGGTGAAGAAGAACCTTGTTTATAAAACATGTTTGGAAATGAAGCGTCGCGCAGCACCTTGATCCTCTCTTCTGACTCATCAGCTTTTTATTAAGAGACCTTATTATCAGATATTGACATTTCTACGGCAACGACTTCAAGAGAAAACACAAAACTGGTACTGCATTTTGGTCTGTTTACACAACGGTCCTCAGGGCCTCTTAAAACTTGTTGAAACGCTGCGACTCCATCTCCGTGTACATTTTTAAAAACAAGACTTTCTGGAAATGCTCCTCTGGTCCTGGTCTTGGTCCTGGTCTTGGTCCTGGTCCTGGTCTTGGTCATGGTTCTGGTCTCGGTCCTGGTTTCGGCCCAACATGCTAACTACAATGTTTTCAGTGTTTCTGTGTAAATGTGAAACTTTTCTGAAACTTTAGCACCAAAGCAACGTGTTTTCATTTGAATCGTTGTCATGGAAACAAGGCTTTAGTGTATTTTTGTACATTTTGATCCTCAGAACAGATGAGATTGTTTTTCCTTTGGCGGTTGACGCAACACGCCTGTTGACGCAACATGCCTGTTGACGCAACATGCCTGTTGACGCAACACGTCTGTTGACGCAACATGTCTGTTGACGCAACATGCCTGTTGACGCAACATGCCTGTTGACGCAACATGCCTGTTGACGCAACATGTCTGTTGACGCAACATGTCTGTACCGCCGTCATCTTGGGGAGGTCTCCCGCTGGTGCTAAACATAAAGATCCCAGGCTAGAAAATCCACCAAAACATTTGTAGCTCCACGGAGAAAAACAATTAAGAGCACATTTTAAAGCTGAGGGAAAGCTCTATCCCATGGAAACCTCACGGAGGAATTATTGGGAAGGGGAAAGTCATTTGGTCCAATTGACTAAGACTCTGTCAACTAAACTGCAATAACACATCAGCGCTAATAAGCGAGCACATTACTTGTTGTACAGCGGGACATTAAGCTCGAGTTGGCCAGTTATCACTATCACTACCAAAACAAAGGTGTGGCACTGGCTGTCAGTGTCAATGAAATTATTTTTATGCTTGAAGTGGCTCAAGTAACGCTGGAGTCAGAGGCTCCGAGTATTGATATGCACTGTTCAAACACACATGGCTACCCATGAATTATCACTTAAAGCAAAATAAATACACAACTTACTTGTGATAAGTGACACCTCAGTTCCTTGTTTCCAATGAACATGTGTTTGTGCACAAAACGAGAGCATTTCGTCGATTTTCACCAAAACTTGCCTTCGCTTGCGAGCGTAGCTACACATATCTATGCTTGCACATACCTTTCCAAGATGGCCGAAAGGTGAGTCACGCCACAGGCAACGCCACGAGGCCTCTATGGTTATATATCTATGACAGAAATGATATCGTGTCCAGCAGATCGTTCTCAGGTAAAACGGCTCTAACAACAAAACTCGTTCAAATCCTGCCGTTGTCATGTGACGTCGCCGAGGAAGTCATTCTGAGTTGCAGCCGTCTGAGTGGCAGGTCACGAGGTTTTCAACGCCCATGATGCTCATGACCTCCTACAACTGTTGTCTTGAAGTGACTGCAATACGTTAGGAGTAAAAAGCAGGTTGGAGACCTGCACGTTAATGTCACACAAACAGATGACGGACAGCAAACCACTGTCATGTTGCAGTGATTTGTTTTCAAAGATGCAGTCAATCGCTTGTCGCTCCACAAGTGAAATTCAAGCTGACTTTGGTGCAGAATTCTAATCCAGTTCGTTGAGAGGAAGCTGGGCGGGGTGTTGGGGCTGCAGACGCTCTGCAGGCAGGTAGTTAAAAGCAGGAGCTCAGCTTTCAGAGCGGGTGAAGACATTTAGGAGAAGGTCAGGGAGGTACGGTAACCAGGTCAACCTGACAGGAACCGCAGCGCTTTTCACAGGAAGTCTGGTTCTGTGCTCCAGCGTAGTTTAGAATTTAAACATGATTCTGGATTTAACACTGGAGACATCAATCATCCATCTAGTCACCCTGCTGCAGTTCTGTCGTCTTTGTTTCATGGTTGGACAACAAGACGCCCTCTTGTTTTGTTGTTGTCCGTTTCCATCTGAGCCGAGTTCAGCTCCTCACATGGAAGCAACCTGAAAACGAATGACTTTTACTTTCCTGACAAGTCTCAGATGAGCTTCACTGCTTTTTCCCACAGTCCGTGGAGTTGCTCAACAGTTGGTTAACAGTTGGTCAACAGTTGGCTGAATTGGTCAACAGTCAGTCAGCAGTTGGTTGAGTTGGTCAACAGTCAGCCATCAGTTGGTCGAGTTGGTCAACAGTTGGTTGAGTTGGTCAACAGTCAGTCATCAGTTGGTTGAGTTGGTCGAGTTGGTCAACAGTTGGTTGAGTTGGTCAACAGTCAGTCATCAGTTGGTTGAGTTGGTCAACAGTCGGTTGAGTCAGTTGAGTTGGTCAACAGTCAGTTGAGTTGGTCAACAGTCGGTTGAGTCAGTTGAGTTGGTCAACAGTCGGTTGAGTCAGTTGAGTTGGTCAACAGTCGGTCAAGAATGGGTTGAGTTGGTCAACAGTCAGATGAGGTTTCTCTATTCTCTTGGTATGTTGAAGTTTCCATTGGATGAACACATTGTTCACATCAGGACAGATCATTAACCCTCGTCTGCCCCCCCCCCCACACACACACACACACACACACACAGGTTAGGCATGCAGCCCCCGGCCGACCACCCTCACTCTCCTTGCTCGGTCTGCCTCTGCCTTCTCACACATAGCTGTGCTGGTGGGTGTAAAAATAACTGGGCTATGGGGGGGGGGGGGGGGGGGGGGTTGTTAGTCAATGGTCAGAGTTGGAATGAGGACGACTCCAGTGGAGAAGCGGCAGCACAGCTTTCCAGACGCCACACACAGTGAGGTTGGGTGAAGACCAAGGGGTCGCCCTCCCCATGCGTGAGGCATTTAGGGGGATGGTAGGGGGGCCGAGGATTACCAGAGCGATTACACTCAGAGTCCTCCTTCACGTCCTGGATTCCAGGCACCATGGGCAACGCTGCCCTGTGCAAGGTGTGCGGCTCGAACAAAGGCCTGCGAGCCGCCGGCAGCCTGTCAGACCTGGAGCCACACTACTACTGTCCAGAGCACTTCCCCCAGCAGCCACCTCCACCTCCACCGCCGGTAAGATCCCCGCTGGACACGCCACCAGCTGATGGATTCTGGGAGATTTGCTGAAGATAAGAAGGTTTTTTCCAAGCAGGTGTCGGCAGGTTGAATGAAATCAGGAGTTATTTACATTCCGTCTGTTGTGATGAGGATTCTCAGTAACGATGAGCGACGGAGGTCATTCTGATTCCAGCCTGGGAAGAGGTGACGGTGGGCAGACAAGCTTTTTGATTGGTGTGTGTGTGTGTGTGTGTGTGTGTGGTGGGCGGTGGCAGTACACTCTCTTTAAAGGCCGGTGTGACATTTTTGTCCGTCTGCAGCAGAGTGTGGACTTTGGTGGCTAATTTGAAAAGCTCTGTCACGGCTTCAGCAGCAAGCTGCTGGGATGCAACTCAGAAAATAAACTCAGCCTTCGTCTACCTGTGTGATTCAGACAAACGTGTCAACGGGGCAAATGATAAGTGTTTTGTCTCATTGTGACGAGGTATTTCAATGTTCTGGAGCTGTAGACCTGTAGGTGTGTTCCTATGGATCTAGAACAGCTTCAACATCACACTCGGGAGGTACCAGTACTAATCCTACATAAGACTGTGAATTATGTTCTGATCAAATATCAAGAGGAGGAGAAACATTGTTTGTACAACACCAGCAACTTAATCACCAGCAACTTAATCACAAGCAGAGTTCGCCCCACGTCGAACATTAGTTTACTGCTCAGCCCATAACCCCGAGCCATGCTACATGCTACATGCCATAGTTTCTGGACTCACACACCAGCAATGCTACATGCTACATGCTATAGTTTCTAGACTCACACACCAGCAATGCTACATGCTACATGCTATAGTTTCTAGACTCACACACCAGTGATGCTACATGCTATATTTTCTGGACTCACACACCAGTGATGCTACATGCTATATTTTCTGGACTCACACACCACTGATGCTACATGCTATAGTTTCTGGACTCACACACCAGCAATGCTACATGCTATATTTTCTGGACTCACACACCAGTGATGCTACATGCTATAGTTTCTGGGCTCACACACCAGCAATGCTACATGCTATATTTTCTGGACTCACACACCAGTGATGCTACATGCTATATTTTCTGGACTCACACACCAGTGATGCTACATGCTATATTTTCTGGACTCACACACCAGTGATGTTACATGCTATATTTTCTGGACTCACACACCAGCAATGCTACATGCTATATTTTCTGGACTCACACACCAGCAATGCTACATGCTGTAGTTTCTGGACTCACACACCAGCAATGCTACATGCTACATGCTATAGTTTCTAGACTCACACACCAGCAATGCTACATGCTATATTTTCTGGGCTCACACACCAGCAATGCTACATGCTATATTTTCTGGACTCACACACCAGTGATGCTACATGCTATATTTTCTGGACTCACACACCAGTGATGTTACATGCTATATTTTCTGGACTCACACACCAGCAATGCTACATGCTATAATTTCTGGACTCACACACCAGCAATGCTACATGCTGTAGTTTCTGGACTCACACACCAGCAATGCTACATGCTACATGCTATAGTTTCTAGACTCACACACCAGCAATGCTACATGCTATATTTTCTGGGCTCACACACCAGCAATGCTACATGCTATATTTTCTGGACTCACACACCAGTGATGCTACATGCTATATTTTCTGGGCTCACACCAGTGATGCTACATGCTATATTTTCTGGGCTCACACACCAGTGATGCTACATGCTATAGTTTCTGGACTCACACACCAGTGATGCTACATGCTATATTTTCTGGACTCACACACCAGCGATGCTACATGCTATATTTTCTGGACTCACACACCAGTGATGCTACATGCTATATTTTCTGGGCTGACACACCAGTGATGCTACATGCTATATTTTCTGGGCTGACACACCAGTGATGCTACATGCTATATTTTCTGGGCTCACACACCAGTGATGCTACATGCTACATTTTCTGGGCTCACACACCAGTGATGCTACATGCTATGTGCTATAGTTTCTAGGCTCACATACCAGCGATGCTACATGATGATATGTCAAGTAAAGTACTTCTTCATTCTCCTCTAGTGGTCTGAAAGTTTTTTTTTCACATTTGAAGAGCAATGGTAGAAATGCAGACCTGTCATTGTTGAAAGGTGTGAAGATAACTGAATGAATATCTGGTTTAGTCCAGTGAAAAGAGAAAATGATTTATAGCTCAGCTCCTCTTCACCACAACGGTCTGATATAGTGACTGTTACTGCAGCCTGAAGCTGTGGACCATCTATCCATCCTCCTCCATCCTCCTCCACCCTTCCTCCATCCTCCTCCATCCCTCCTGATTAAGACCCTGAGATACTTGAACTCCTCCTTCCTTTCCTGTGAGAGGACCAGGACTCAGGTCTGGAGGTTCTGACCTGCTTCACTCTGAACCATTCCAGTGAAAACTGGAGGCCCTGGTGTGTTTTCACCTTCCTCCTTCTCTTCACTTGAAGCTCTAGTCTGGTTGGGTGGAGGTCATTTGGACGTTTTCATGTTCATGTCTGGACCTTTGGAGTGATTTCTTCTGAGGCAGAGCAGAAACCATGTGGCTGCAGGTTTCTGTCTGACGCCTGATTCAAACCTGCTTGTGTCAAATGAAGTGACGACCATGTGAGTGAAACGAGTTCTAGTGATGAATGAATCACCTCACACATTTAGACACGGAGGTGTCTGAGTCTTGATCTTTAACCTTTGACCCGTCTGACACTGACACTCTAGAACCACGTCCAGCTTCAACCTGATCGTTTAACTTTAACATCTTAACCATTTTAGATTATAGAATATTTGAACAATTACAGACGTTGTAATTGTTCTGAACCAAATTAATTTGTTCGTGTGTGGATATGATGTCTGAAAAAGCTAAAGTAGCTAATGAGTCAAAGTAGCTAAAAGCTGAAAAACCAAAACTATCTAAGACATTTTATATCAGTAAAAAAAATGTTTTAAAAGGTAAAGCAACTAAAATAGATTAAAAAAAATTGCTTGTCAGGGTGACAATGCTAGTGCCACATCAACTAAATTGACTAAAAATGGCTGAAAAGTAGAACATCTTAAAAAGCTTATGTTACTAAGAAAAACAACTAAAAATGACTGAAAGAGACGAAACTGCCAGAAAAAGAAAAAAGACGAAATGGCTAACATAGTTAAAAAGCCTAAAACAATTGATGAAACAAACAACGAATTATTAAAGAAGCAATATAGATACAATCATTTGAAATAGATCAAGATAAAGCCCATTAAATAGTTAACATGTATTATTAAGAAAAGGCTAATATTAAAATTACTCAAATAAGTGGTGAGAAGGGTTACAACAGGAAAATGTTGCTCAAAAATATTTTTTTAAAGTGTTCTAAGTTAGACTAAACAGTCCAGGGGTCGGCTGATTGGTCAGAAACAGTCCAGGGGTCGGCTGATTGGCCAAAAACAGTCCAGGGGTCGGCTGATTGGCCAAAAACAGTCCAGGGGTCGGCTGATTGGTCAGAAACAGTCCAGGGGTCGGCTGATTGGTCAGAAACAGTCCAGGGGTCGGCTGATTGGTCAGAAACAGTCCAGGGGTCGGCTGATTGGTCAGAGACAGTCCAGGGGTCGGCTGATTGGTCAGAAACAGTCCAGGGGTCGGCTGGTTGGTCAGAAACAGTCCAGGGGTCGGCTGGTTGGTCAAAAACAGTCCAGGGGTCGGCTGATTGGTCAGAAACAGTCCAGGGGTCGGCTGGTTGGTCAGAAACAGTCCAGGGGTCGGCTGATTGGTCAAAAACAGTCCAGGGGTCGGTTGGTTGGTCAGAAACAGTCCAGGGGTCGGCTGATTGGTCAGAAACAGTCCAGGGGTCGGCTGATTGGTCAAAAACAGTCCAGGGGTCGGTTGGTTGGTCAGAAACAGTCCAGGGGTCGGCTGATTGGTCAGAAACAGACTAGAGGCCGGCTGATTGGCTGAAAATAGCCCGGGGGTCAGCTGATTGGTCAGAAACAGTCCAGAGACGTTTCCATGCCACCACTCAGCTTGCTGCATTAGCATTTTCACATTAGCTTGCGCTGATGCACTGTAATGACGTGAAAGGAGTAAAGGAAATAATTAAATGAGTTTCCAATCATGTCAAGCGGAGTATTTAGAAGTGCAGTGCTTCTATTCATCGTTAAGGTTTTTATTTTAGTGAAATTGGAGGTGAAGACCGCCGCTCTGATTGAAGTGCTGCTAATCTGTAAAGTTCATCACCTGATGCTTCCACCGTCAAAGCAGCTTTTAATATCAGAGCCACCAACACGTTGCTAGTCAACAAAACCACTGTTTACCAGGCGCGCAGCTCAAAATAGAAACTGCTTGGTGAGTTGAAAGCTGTGAACTCAGATCAGCTGATGTGTGTTTATCTGTTGCTAAACAAGCTAACATGTTGTTATTGGCCATTCTTTCCATGTCATCAGTTTCTATTGACTGTTTTGAGGGTAACTCTTTATGTGTGGCTCCATAACAGAATGTTGTTAGGTTTTATCGGGAGTTTCCATTTTGCTTGAGCAGAAGATCTAATTCCACTTTTCTCCCTAGTTTTTTGCTCCTGGTTTGGTCTGTACTTTAGTTTCCTTGAGTTACCACATCTGATACCTAGCTGGCTGAACTCATGGTAACTTTGTTTTAGCGTGTGATCAAAGTGTAAAACTGATTGCAAGATAACTCTGGGTTACCAGTTATCAACATGAGCATCGGTGGTGATTTCACTCCACTGCTATTTTTGTTTTGCTTCATCGCAGTAAGCAGTTGATTTCTATAATGTTGGCATCGTTCGCCACGGAGCTATTGTTGCTTAACAAAAATGTCCTTCATGAAAACTGTGATGCTAAACTGGATCAATGCTAACACGTTAGCTTGTAGAATAGAATGCCAAGCTGTCGGAATTGTGAACTTTGGTCTCTCCATGAAATGAATGAATGATTGTATAAATAGTGGACATCAACTTGAGCAAACGTTTATGTCGCTAAAGCACGCAAAGACAATTTCTTTTAAATGAGCGTATTTTAGCTATGCTAATGTATGCATGTTAGCGCGATTGTATGTAGTTAGCATTCTGCTAACAGGCCTTTGAAAGTGAGACATTTTTAGTGTGGAGCTACTATCATTTAAAAAATACTTTTTAGGCGGCGTCTGAGTGAATTGGACATATTTATATGTGCCTTGCTCTAACATGGTAATGAGATTCATTTGAGCTTGTTTCTGCCATAGTGACCGAAGGCGGCATTACTGCAAATGCTAAAGTTTTCACTTTAGAGCTTTGAGAACTTAACAAAAAGTTGAAATCTTTAAAGAAAACCAAGTTGTTCACTTTAAATATGGGAAAGCATGTTAGCTCTAAAGCTAACAACTTGGTAGTTAAGTTAAGATCCGTGTAGCTACAATATGCTAACAAGATAGCTTGGCGGTATCAATAGAGCTCAATAATAATGTTGATGACCTGATCGACGGCTTAGTGAGACCCTTTGAGGTTTACACAATCTTTTAGCTTGTTGGGCGAGCGGCGTGGACGCAGATGTCCTGTTGTCATGGTTACCACCAGCGAAGGCGGTCACCGTGGTAACTGAGAGTCGTGGTGAGGGTCGTCCATCCTTCCCAGACGATGAGCTTTTGTTTTGCATTATACATGACGCTGCCGTCGCTCTGAGCCAGACTCTTAGCAAATGAATGTTTGATGTGGCGAGCTGAGTGTGAACACGTTCCGTCACACTCGGTGGGTTTGATTGTGTCGTGGTCGTGTTGTGCGGCGGAGCAGATCGCGGAGGAAGACACACCCGGTAGAGTTACCGTGCTGCGGCAGACTGCAGCAGCGGAATCCAGCTTTGAACGTCAATCCACACAGAGACAGAAACGACCTTCATGTTTCTTGGCTTGCCTCACATTTCTCAGCTTGTATATTCATGACGTTTGATCCCAAACATGACCTTGCAACCAACCGCCAGACTCTTTTCTTTCTTTCCAGGCATCTTCTCACACTGAAAACATGCTGACTCATCGTATTCAAAAGCAGGAGTTATGAAACATTTCCTCCACAATCCTGCCTTTCTCTAACGCGTCAAGTACTTTGTGTTCTGAAGTCCCCACTTGCCCGGTTGGCCCATTGGTCCGTGTGTTGCCATAGCAACCGTCCTGTCGCACGACGGTTTGGGCAGAATGTGACTCGGCAGCTCTCTGGGGAATTAAGGGGTGGGGCCATTGTTGTTGCGGTGGTTTTGTACAGTTGCTGCAAGGTGACAATGCTAACGTTGTCAGACCGTGAGTGTTCCGGAACACAACGGTGTAAAATACTCTCAAGTCAGTGACTGTAATTCAGACATAAAATACATATAACTGCAAAAAAAATACTCTTAGACCCTGATATATCAGAGTGATTTAGGCAGTGGAAGTAGTGAAATCACATCAGGCTAACAAGCTACGTTTGGCTCAATCAGCCAAGTTGCAGTTTTTTTCAATGAAAGAAGCACAGCGAAGAAGAATCAGCAACATTTTGCTAAAGTACCATTTGTAAATGTATATAGCCACTTTGCCTATTTCATCTATATCTGAATTAATGAGCTGACTTTGCAGTTTAGCTATTTTGGATTTCATTTGCTGTTATAGCTAATTTCTTTGCTTCCATCCTTTAGCAGTTTCATGGCTGTGAACCATTTCAGCATTTTAATAATTGTGGGCTTCCGTTGTTAGCGCTTGTAGCCATTTCTTTTAGCATTGTTTTGCCATTCTAGCGGTTATAGCCGCCTTGTCAATTTAGTTATTGTTGTTTCAGTTCTTGTGGCTATTCTTGCTGATTTGGCCAGTTTATCAATTTTTTTTAAATGATTTTGTAATTTTTGCCATTTAGCAATATTAGCAACGTAGCTATTTTACTTCTTTCAGCTGTTTTTCTAAAAGCCCCAATAGAACGGCTGTAGAGCCATGTGCTGCTTCTAAATTACAAGTTGCATCTAACCCTAAACTATCAAGCGTGTTGATTTTCTTCAAACTGTATTGAAGATGCTAATTGCTAATATGAGCTACACCAGCGGTTCCCATTAAATTTCTGATCTCTGATTTGCCAAAACTTCACACTGAAGCCAAACCTTGGAGGCGACACTCACTTTAAAGCTGTGATCCAATCAGGAGCCGCGGCGATCAGCAGCTTCGTTTACAGTTGAGAAAGTTTTTAGGTTTTTTTGCTTCTCTCTGGTTGTTTGTGACACTCTGGATCTCTGCTCCCCTCCTGGTGTCCATCCTGGAAACCATCCAGAATGAAATGGAGCCTGCATGACTCAGCGTTTTCCTCCGGGTGGCGTCACTTTAGCCGACTCCCGCTGCTGAGTCGGCACTCTGCAGGAAAACACTTCACTGTCATTGCATTGAGACTCAGCCAGGGTCACACTACACACTGTAACTACACACTGTACTACACACTGTACTACACACTGTACTACATACCATACTACACACTGTACTACACACTGTACTACACACTGTACTACACACTGTAACTACACTGTACTACATACCATACTACACACTGTACTACACACTGTAACTACACACTGTACTACACACTGTACTACACACTGTAACTATACTGTACTACATACCATACTACATACCATACTACACACTGTACTACACACTGTACTACACACTGTAACTACACACTGTAACTACACACTGTACTACACACTGTACTACACACTGTACTACACACTGTAACTACACACTGTACTACACACTGTACTACACACTGTAATTACACACTGTACTACACACTGTACTACACACTGTGCTACACACTGTAACTGCACACTGTACTACACACTGTAACTACACACTGTAAGTATACACTGTACTACACACTAACTACACACTGTACTACACACTGTACTACACACTGTAACTACACACTGTACTTCACACTGTAAGTATACACTGTACTACACACTGTAACTACACACTGTAGCTACACACTGTACTACACACTGTAAGTATACACTGTACTACACACTGTAACTACACACTGTACTACACACTGTAACTACACACTGTAAATACACACTATATTACACACTGTACTACATACTGTAGTACACACTGTACTACATTCTGTACTACACACTGTACTACACACTGTACTACACACTGTACGCACTTAAAGTTGCTCCATGCTGGTGTTGCAGGTGAAAGTTGCTTCATGTTGGTGTTGCAGGTGAAAGTTGCTTCATGTTGGTGTTGCAGGTGAAAGTTGCTTCATGTTGGTGGTGCAGGTTAAAGTTGCTTCATGTTGGTGGTGCAGGTTAAAGTTGCCTCATGTTGGTGTTGCAGGTTAAAGTTGCTTCATGTTGGTGTTGCAGGTTAAAGTTGCCTCATGTTGGTGTTGCAGGTTAAAGTTGCTTCATGTTGGTGTTGCAGGTTAAAGTTGCTTCATGTTGGTGTTGCAGGTTAAAGTTGCTTCATGTTGGTGATGCAGGTTAAAAAGAATCAGCTCTAATGTGGCTGTGAGATTTGACTCGTTGTGAGACGGTGGCCATGAGTTAGCTCCGCCCCCTTCCCTGTGACTCAGGTGAGGGAAGAGCTGAGCAGTGCAGACAGTTTCCAGGGTCGATGGCATTGTTGTGAAGTTGCTTCAATTGTTCCTGCTCTGAAGACGTTTCCTCTCCCCCCCCCACCCCCCCCCCCCCCCCCCCACCCCCCGCCCCCCTCTCTTCTCCAGTCGGACAGTAACACCAGCTTCCTGCGAGCAGCCAGAGCGGGAAACATCGATAAAGTTCTGGAATATCTGAAAGGAGGCGTTGACATTAGCACCTGCAACCAGGTAAGACATCATGTGACCCAGACGCTCGTCACTCGTGTGTTATTTGTTACTGACCTGGAAACGTTGTTTGGTTCACGCAAACATAAAGACTGAGATCTGGGCTCAAGAGTCAATGTTGAGGCTGGAAACACAATGTGGACGTTTTAATGTGTTTAATGTACGAAAATCTCTCAAACTACCACAACTATGTGAGTCTGATATGAACTATGAGGAACAATGTAGTGATGTTCACTCCTTTATCGCTCTCAGTTCAGATATTCTCTCTCTTTTTACCTCTTTTCTATTCTTTTATTGAACAAATACCGTAGTAACTATTGAAGCCATCATGATATAAAGTGAGCATCAGTTTTTCAGCATGCTAGCTTCCGCATGTGTGAATGAAGTTAGCAAACTAGCGGCTAGGCTGTCCAGTCTCGTAAATCCAACATGGAGTCTGTCGTTGGTACAAGCTAACAGCTAACACACTGACAGAGCTAACAACATGGAGTCTGTCGTTGGTACAAGCTAACAGCTAACACACTGACAGAGCTAACAACATGGAGTCTGTCGTTGGTACAAGCTAACAGCTAACACACTGACAGAGCTAACAACATGGAGTCTGTCGTTGGTACTAGCTAACAGCTAACACACTGACAGCGCTAACAACATGGAGTCTGTCGTTGGTACAAGCTAACAGCTAACACACTGACAGAGCTAACAGCATGGAGTCTGTCGTTGGTACAAGCTAACAGCTAACACACTGACAGAGCTAACAGCATGGAGTCTGTCGTTGGTACAAGCTAACAGCTAGCACACTGACAGAGCTAACAACATGGAGTCTGTCGTTGGTACAAGCTAACAGCTAACACACTGACAGAGCTAACAGCATGGAGTCTGTCGTTGGTACAAGCTAACAGCTAGCACACTGACAGAGCTAACAACATGGAGTCTGTCGTTGGTACAAGCTAACAGCTAACACACTGACAGAGCTAACAGCATGGAGTCTGTCGTTGGTACAAGCTAACAGCTAACACACTGACAGAGCTAACAACATGGAGTCTGTCGTTGGTACAAGCTAACAGCTAACACACTGACAGCGCTAACAACATGGAGTCTGTCGTTGGTACAAGCTAACAGCTAACACACTGACAGAGCTAACAGCATGGAGTCTGTCGTTGGTACAAGCTAACAGCTAACACACTGACAGAGCTAACAACATGGAGTCTGTCGTTGGCAGTGTTGGGCAAGTTACTTTAAATTAGTAACTCAGTTGCTAGTTACTAATTTCAAAAGTAGTAACTAGTAACTAAAAGTTACTTTAAGTTATTTGTTACTTTCAAAGTATAGAGTTACTAGGGAAAGTAACTTAATATTACTTTCCCTAGTAACTTAATTTTTTTAAACTTGAAAGTCTCTTATGAATGTGTTGCCTCCCTCACTGGAGAGCTAGTCCTCTGGCTTGCTTACAATGTAAGTCCTATCCTACCGCGAGCGCAATGCGCCACCAAGCGACTTGAACGTAATGGCAATTGAATGATGTAATGACTGAAAATGCATTTAAAATTATAATGTCTGTTTTCCTCTTATTTATTTTATCCAACTGTTTTAATGAATTTCTATTGTTTCCAACCTTCTACAAACATTATTTGGGATTACTAGGACATTGTACTTGATAAAACAACTGAACAATGTGATCATTGTACCCAGTATCACTATGATGAAGCAGTGGATCAACAAAACACAACATACAATATGTTGAAATCTTTCATAGGTGTATTTATTGTAGCCATTGAAACAGGTAGAAACAGACAGTGCATAAATTAAACTGTGCCTCAGAACATTTAGCAGCTGTAGGAATGATCAATAAAAGTACATATTTGTTGTTGGTACAAGCTAACATAACACTAATGTTGCACCATTCGACGCATAATGTGAATGAAACTTTGTTTTCAGAGCAAATAAAGAAACGGTAATGCTGGCATTGGAGGTGCTAAGCTAGCCTTGCCAGCTGGGTCACACAGACGATCTAATTGCCTATCTCTGTGTTTGATGACACAGCACTTCTTTATTGAGCCAAGTCATTATCACCTCTCCTCGCTGTACGTTAGCATTTCAGCCGTGACTCCAGGTTCACTGGCTGAAAGAAACTGGATCCCATCCTTTAGCAAGCTGCAGCGGCTGAGAACCAGCGGCTCGCTAAACAAAGGTGACATGAACGCCTGAGATTCTCTGAGCGTCTCCAGAGTATTTCCGTCAGCATCATGCGCGGTGACAGCTAGCATGCTGGCACCGTCACTTCGGCCCTTGAAGATATTTTGGGCTGGGCGCGTTAGCGTCTCTCAGTGGGAGTTTTAAAGGAGGATGTGGGACAGTGTGACCGAGCGTCGAGGAGGTGGGACAAAAAGGAGACGTCGTTCTTGTTGCTCTGGAAAACAACTCGTCCTGGTTCTTTGTCATGAAACTTGATGAGGGGAAAAAAGCAGCGACACAACAGAGCTGAGCAGCGCTTCCTGTCCTCAGTATTAGACGTTGTCTGTCGACTCGACGCGGCCTGAGTGACAATACAGTCGTCCCTCATTATAACGCGCTTCACCTTTCGCAGCCTCGCTGTTTCGCAGATTTTTTTTGTGTGCAATTTTGCATGTTTTTTTTTTAAAGGCGTATTAGCATGTTCTGCATGCTGATTGGCTAAGGGAGAACCTGCACATTGCATTCTGTGTCCCGATTGGCTAAGGGACTGCAGACCCTTGTCAATCAATCTCTGTGCCGCGTTTCGAGTACACGAATGCGTTGGACTTGCACATACAGATACATATTGCAAATACATCAATGTCTGATCGACAGCAGTGAGACTCTGAAGTGCTGCATGTTTGCAAGTTTTGTTCCTGACAAACCCACGATGTGGACAAAACGTTCTGCACCGACAAAGGAACATGTGGTCGCAGCCAAAAGGCAGAGGAATGTTTAGGTTTTAAAATCTACCAAGGTTTGAACCTTGAGAGTGTTTAAACAAGAGAAATGTGAGGGAATGTTAATTACTGTCTGAGAAAAGTGTATAAAGCGTGTAGTGAGGGGTTTTACAGCCTTAAAACATACATAATACTTGTAAAAAAAAGTTAACTACTTCGCGGATTTCGCTTATTGCGGGTTATTTTTAGAACGTAACCCCGCGATAAACAAGGGACACTGTAATCCACTTGTCTAAAAAAAGCTAATGCTAAGAAAACTGTCTTTTATTGTTAAGTACTTTTAACTCTGTAGCTGAAATATATCGTGAATGTAGTACTCAATATATTCCATAAACATGAAGACTTTAAACCATCAAAAAGTTCTTGTATTTCATTCAGCTCGATGTTTAGTTTGGGATTCTGATCCGCCTTGCAGGGTAAGGATTGTACTGTACTACAGTGTGTAGTACAGTCCAGGGTTAGCAGATTCCACTGCTGACTTCTATTGACTTTCAGAGAAGTTGCTAAGCTCATGCAGTGGGTTAGGGTTAGCGCTCGTCTCCCAATCAGAAGGTTGCAGGTTTGATTCCCATCTCCACCCGGCCACATGCCAAAGTGTCCTTGAGCAAGACACTGAACGCCAAACTGCTCCCAGTGGAGTGACGACGCCTTGCATGGCCACAGCCTCCACTGGGGTGTGAATGGGTGAATGTGATTATCAATGCAAAGGGCTTTGGGGCTGATCCTGCAGTTGAAAAGTGCTTTATAAGTGAAGTCAATTTACCATTTAGCAGTTAGCGATACTCCATAATGACCCACCCTCCTCTGCCTCTGATTGGCTCATCAGTCTCAGGTGAACACCGACATTAACCAATCACATCAGAGTGGTTGGTGGTGGTCAGAGGGTGAATGTAGTGAGAGAGTGAGTGGTTGGTGGTGGTCAGAGGGTGAATGTAGTGAGAGAGTGAGTGGTTGGTGGTGGTCAGAGGGTGAATGTAGTGACAGTGAGTGGTTGGTGGTGGTCAGAGGGTGAATGTAGTGAGAGAGTGAGTGGTTGGTGGTGGTCAGAGGGTGAATGTAGTGAGAGAGTGAGTGGTTGGTGATGGTCAGAGGGTGAATGTAGTGAGAGAGGGAATGGTTGGTGGTGGTCAGAGGGTGAGAGAGTGAGTGGTTGGTGGTGGTCAGAGGGTGAATGTAGTGAGAGAGTGAGTGGTTGGTGGTGGTCAGAGGGTGAATGTAGTGACAGTGAGTGGTTGGTGGTGGTCAGAGGGTGAATGTAGTGAGAGAGTGAGTGGTTGGTGGTGGTCAGAGGGTGAATGTAGTGAGAGAGTGAGTGGTTGGTGGTGGTCAGAGGGTGAATGTAGTGAGAGAGTGAGTGGTTGGTGGTGGTCAGAGGGTGAATGTAGTGAGAGAGTGAGGGGTTGGTGGTGGTCAGAGGGTGAATGTAGTGACACTGAATGGTTGGTGGTGGTCAGAGGGTGAATGTAGTGAGAGAGTGAGTGGTTGGTGGTGGTCAGAGGGTGAATGTAGTGACAGTGAGTGGTTGGTGGTGGTCAGAGGGTGAATGTAGTGAGAGAGTGAGTGGTTGGTGGTGGTCAGAGGGTGAATGTAGTGACAGTGAGTGGTTGGTGGTGGTCAGAGGGTGAATGTAGTGAGAGAGTGAGTGGTTGGTGGTGGTCAGAGGGTGAATGTAGAGAGAGAGAGAGAGTGGTTGGTGGTGGTCAGAGGGTGAATGTAGTGAGAGAGTGAGTGGTTGGTGGTGGTCAGAGGGTGAATGCAGTGAGAGAGTGAGTGGTTGGTGGTGGTCAGAGGGTGAATGTAGTGAGAGAGTGAATGGTTGGTGGTGGTCAGAGGGTGAATGTAGTGAGAGAGTGAATGGTTGGTGATGGTCAGAGGGTGAATGTAGTGAGAGAGTGAGTGGTTGGTGGTAGTCAGAGGGTGAATGTAGTGAGAGAGTGAGTGGTTGGTGGTGGTCAGAGGGTGAATGTAGTGAGAGAGTGAGTGGTTGGTGGTGGTCAGAGGGTGAATGTAGTGAGAGAGAGAGTGGTTGGTGGTGGTCAGAGGGTGAATGTAGTGAGAGAGAGAGTGGTTGGTGGTGGTCAGAGGGTGAATGTAGTGAGAGAGTGAGTGGTTGGTGGTGGTCAGAGGGTGAATGTAGTGAGAGAGTGAATGGTTGGTGGTGGTCAGAGGGTGAATATAGTGAGAGAGTGAATGGTTGGTGGTGGTCAGAGGGTGAATGTAGTGAGAGAGAGAGTGGTTGGTGGTGGTCAGAGGGTGAATGTAGTGAGAGAGTGAATGGTTGGTGGTGGTCAGAGGGTGAATGTAGTGAGAGAGAGAGTGGTTGGTGGTGGTCAGAGGATGAATATAGTGAGAGAGTGAATGGTTGGTGGTGGTCAGAGGGTGAATGTAGTGAGAGAGTGAGTGGTTGGTGGTGGTCAGAGGGTGAATGTAGTGAGAGAGTGAGTGGTTGGTGGTGGTCAGAGGGTGAATGTAGTGAGAGAGTGAGTGGTGTTGTGCGAACGAGTCGCGAGCGAGTCCCCCCCCCCACCACACACACACACACACACACACACACACACACACACACACACACACACACACTTGGATTGTTCACAGTAGATATATTAATAGAGCTCATCTGTGATTTGTTGTTGGTGTGGAGACAAGACACGTTGATACTCTTTCCGAGTATTTATTGCTCTCATCCAGGATTGGTCCTCTTCCATTCCTCAACATCAGAGCGTAGCATTGCTCAACATGGGATCGTATCATTACTCAACATCATAGCGTAGCATTGCTCAACATCAGAGCGTAGCATTGCTCAACATGAGATCGTAGCATTGCTCAACATGGGATCGTATCATTACTCAACATCATAGCGTAGCATTGCTCAACATCAGAGCGTAGCATTGCTCAACATGGTATCGTAGCATTGCTCAACATCAGAGCGTAGCATCGCTCAACATGGGATCGTAGCATTGCTCAACATGGGATCGTAGCATTGCGCAACATGGGATCGTAGCATTGCTCAACATCAGAGCGTAGCATTGCTCAACATCAGAGCGTAGCATTGCTCAACATGGGACCGTAGCATTGCTCAACATCAGAGCGTAGCATTGCTCAACATCAGAGCGTAGCATTGCTCAACATGGGATCGTAGCATTGCTCAACATGGGATCGTAGCATTGCTCAACATGGGATCGTAGCATTGCTCAACATCAGAGCGTAGCATTGCTCAACATGGGATCGTAGCATTGCTCAACATGGGATCGTAGCATTGCTCAACATGGGATCGTAGCATTGCTCAACATCAGAGCTTAGCATAGCTCAACATGGGATCGTAGCATTGCTCAACATGGGATCGTAGCATTGCTCAACATCAGAGGTTAGCATAGCTCAACATGGGATCGTAGCATTGCTCAACATGGGATCGTAGCATTGCTCAACATGGGATCGTAGCATTGCTCAGCCCTTCCACATGTGAAGGTGAAGCCAGCATCTTGCCGCTCAAACCATAAGACAGGAAGTGAAAGGCAGACTTACTTGGCTGTGGCTGATGAGAAGGTAACGGTTCTCTCTGTTCTACTTTCCTCCAGAATGGCCTCAACGCCCTACACCTGGCGGCCAAAGAGGGTCACATGGACCTGGTCCAGGAGCTCCTGGACCGAGGAGCGCTGGTGGATTCAGCCACCAAGGTGAGATGCATCAGGGTCATCAACAAACATGTTTACCACCAACCTGTGGAGAATCACAGACGTGGAAGTCACAGAACACAACCGTTGGTAGGGGAGAAAATCCAGCTTGTGAAGAATGGATGGGATCAATCCGCCCCAAAATATACTCCGTTGTAAAAGCTGGGATTTGAACAATTGTGCTATTTGACTCAGTTCTAATTTATTCTTATAATACATCCATCTATCCATCCATCCATCCATCCATCCATCTATCTGTCCGTCCATCCATCCATCCATTTACTCCCAGCAGGTTACTGATTTACCCAGCAGGTTACCCAGCTTGTTACTGATTTACCTAGCAGTTTACCCAGCAAGTTACTGAGTTACCCAGCCAGTTACTGATTTACTCAGTAGGTTACCCAGTTAGTTACTGATTTACTCAGTAGGTTGCCCAGTTAGTTACTGATTTACTCAGTAGGTTGCCCAGTTAGTTACTCAGTTACCCAGCAGGTTACTGATTTACTCAGCATTTGCCTCGCAAGTTACTGAGTTACCCAGCTGGTTATCCAGCAGATTATGCAGCGAGTTATTGAGTTACCCAGCAGGTTACTAATTTACTCAGCAGGTAACCCAACTAGATATTGAGTTACCCAGCGGTTTACTGGTTTACTCAGCAGGTTTCAAGTGCTGTCGCTTTTCATGTGCTGACCAACCTCATCAGCTGAGATATTCTCATTTCTCTACTTCATCCTTTCATAGTTTTCTCTAATGTTTTGATAGATGTATTGTAGTGAAACTCAGTGAACTGCCTGAACAGAGTATTCTTCAGGTTTAAAGATGTGTGTCCTCATCAACACGCAGTATAATTACTAGATCTCATCCGCCATTCTGTTTTCAATTTTCTGGAAAAGTCATTAGTTCCATTGATTTGTTGGACTGTAAAGCTTCATTTCCAAAATCCCAGCAGTACTTTAATTTGACTGATTAATCCTTGTCCTTCACAGTACTGAGCATGTACTGTGTGTGTGTTTGTTGTGTTGCTGCAGAAAGGAAACACGGCGCTTCATATAGCGTCTCTGGCCGGTCAGGTCGAAGTGGTGAAGACTCTTGTGAAACGAGGAGCCGACATCAACGCCCAGTCTCAAGTGAGTTCTGCTATTCACTGGTTTTGTTGCTTTTTTTAGGTTTTATTGGCTTTCTTTGGCGTTTATTGGTTTTTATTGAGTTCTTTTTGTTTCATTGGGTTTCTTTGGTTGTTATTGGGTTTCTTTGGCTTATATTAGCTTTATTTGGCTTTTATTGAGTTTCTTTGGTTTTAATAGGGTTTCTTTGACTTTTATTGTTTTTATTCGGTTTCTTTTTCTTTTACCGGTTTTTATTGGGTTTCTTCAGTTGTAGTTGGTTTCTTTGGTTTTTATTGGCTTTCTTTGGCTTTTATTATGTTTCTTTGGTTTTTAGTGGCTTTCTTTGTCTTTCAATGGATTTCTTTGTCTTTTATTGGCTTTCTTTGGCTTTTATTGCATTTCTTTGGCTTTTATTATGTTTCATTGGGTTTTATTGACTTTCTTTGACTTTATGTGACTTTCTTTGGGTTTCATTGGGTTTAGTTTGAATTTGTTGGGTTTCATTGATTTTCATTCAGATTTTCTGGATTGTATTGGGTTCCATTGAATTTTGTTGGATATCATTGAATGTTGTTTTTTTTGGTTCATTGGGTTTCTTTCAGGGTTTTTTTTTTGTTTGTTTTATTGGATTTCATTGGGTTTAGTTTGGTTTCATTGTGAATTATTGGGTTTCGTTTGATTTCTTTGGATTTGATTGTTTTTTGTTTGGTTTTTATTGGCTTTCATTGGGTTTGTTTGTCTTTTGTTGGGTTTTGTTTTGGTTGATTCTATTTGATTGGGTTTTGTGAGGTTGGTTTATTGAATTTCCTTGGTTTTAGTTTGGTTTTGTTGGGTTCTATTGGTTTTTGTTTTGTTTTATTGGATTTTGTTGGTTTTTGTTTAGTTATGTTGGGGTTCACTGAGTTTGCTTGTCTTTTTTTGGGTTTCATTGGTTTTTGTTTGGTTTCATTCAGAGTCTCAGCTGATTTATTTTGGTTTTGTTGTGTATTTCAGGGTTTTGTTGGATTTCATGTGTTATTCATAGGGGTTCATGGGGTTTTGTTGGGTTGTGTTGTGTCTCGTTTGGCTTGATTGTGTTTTGTTGAGCTTGATGAGCTCGGGCTGCTGTTTGAAGCAGTATGTGTGTGTGTGTGTGTCTGTTTGTAGAATGGATTCACTCCACTGTATATGGCTGCCCAGGAGAACCACCTGGACGTGGTGCGTTACCTGCTGGAAAATGGAGGCAACCAGAGCACAGCTACAGAGGTGAGGCAATGGGGCGGGGAGGGTGGGAAGGTTGTCACTTCACAATGATATGACCCCGAACCAAGTTCCTGCAAGAAGGTGTGAGAACAGCCTACGGAACTAAAGTGCACACTGGTGGAAAAGAAGTTCAGTTTTGTCATATCTGATTTTATTTGATTGCCTGAATTTCGATGGACATGTCAAAACCCAGTTTTTTTTCTTTTTCTTTGCTTCTGGGCCCTCCAGGACGGTTTCACGCCACTCGCCATCGCCCTCCAGCAGGGCCACAACCAGGTGGTCTCGGTCCTCCTGGAGAACGACACCAAAGGCAAAGTGCGGCTGCCGGCGCTGCACATTGCCGCACGCAAGGACGACACCAAGTCAGCCGCTCTCCTGCTCCAGAACGACCACAACGCCGATGTCCAGTCAAAGGTACGGCTGGCACGGCATCAGGGCCGGCATGTGTGCTAATGTGGCGCTCTGTGTTTGTGCTCATGTGTCCATCCTGTGGTTTGTGGGAGTAAAGTGACGGCTCCTGTAGCGATGTCAACCGCAAGTCTTTCGCGAGCTAACGGTGGTCTGGGCCTGGTTCCAGAAGGTTCTCTGAGTTCTTGCATGTTATCGGTATGAGGTGTCGGCATGAGTTATGGGCGGAATCTGGCACTACTGTGACTTTTATGATCAAAACAGACCTTTTTAGCAACTTCCAATCAATGGAATAAATCTGGAGCTGGAAAACATAATTAAAGGCCCAGTGAAATGTAAAACACTACTTTGCAAAAATCGATAGTTGGGGTACTACTTATAAGGTTTCTCCGACTCTGCCCCACCACTGTTGTCGCATAATAAAGTTATTTGAATTTTGAATCTCCAGCCGAGGAAGTCAGGGGAATCCTTCTTCGTGGGCGTGACGTCACGAGTTGTGCAGATCTCCATCTGTTGTGTTTATATCGGCTTGTTTCCTCTTAAATATCCAAGTTTTTACAGTGTTTTGAAGTTATAGTCGGCGTTTTATGAGCCTTGATGAAAGATTGAGCCTGGAAGAGACCAGAGAGTAGAGAAGGAGCACAGGCAGCGGGAGCGTCGGGAGCGTCAGGAGCAGCGGGAGCGGCTAGCTCGGGCGTCTAGCGGGCGGCTAGCGGGTGGCGGGAGCCGCTAGCTCGCGCGGCTAGTAGACGATCAAGTAATACCTGGACTCATCTTCGGTGATTCCGCGCAGTCGGAAAAGCTCTTCGACGTGCTGGAAGCCGGGTCGTTCTGCCAAAAGTCAGGAGCCTCAAAGCCTCAAAGGTGAAAACTGGCAGCTGCTGAGGCGAGGAGACGAGGAGACGAGGACGAATGGAGGACGAAGCGTCTTCTGCTTCCTCAAACATGTTCCAGACGGAGTCACCGATGGCAGAACCACCTTCTGTGTCTTCTTCATCAATCACTGGGTTTGAAATGATGACGATGATGAAATATGGTTAAGTTCAGCCTCTTCATCGTCAAAACTCTGATCCTCCATAATGTAAACACAAGTTGGGCGTGTGCACAACTCGTGATGTCACTCTATTATTGTCAGAAGCTCCGCCCAGCAGCAAAAATAGCTGTTTATCGGCTATTTTCTCGCAGATTGCCGTGTTTTAACATTTTACGCTTGGGCCAGTTAGCATAAAAACGTCCTTAGAAGCGACAGCCAGAGTGTTTTGGGGTTGAATTTTCATTTCACTAGGACTTTAAACCATTAAAATGAAGAAAGTTTGTAAAGTTGTAATTACAGTTTAATGTCACACTACATTCGTGACGCTTCATAGCGACAATTTAAAACTTTTTAGCTGTTTTATCACTTTTTCTTTGTGACTGTTCATAGCCCCCGTTTCGCTAACAGTCTTGGCTTGTTTTACCGTTTTCAAACTTTTAGGTTTCGGTCTTTTATTTAATAATTTTTTTTAGTACCTATTTTTCAGTTTTATTTGTTTGATCTCTTTTGGCCAAAGATGCTATATTAGCATCTTTGGCTGTTTCAGCGGCGTTAGCCATTTTTTGTATGTTTTTATTGCAGGTTGCACTGTTAGTGATCTGAGACATTGTAGCCTTTTGTTTTGTGATTTTCTTTTCCCCTGTTTAAACTATTGAAGGGGCTTCAGCAGCTTTAGCTTCTTGCCCTTTTAATGCTTTTATTCAGAAACATATTTCAAAAATGTTAAAAGAGAAGACTTGATGGATAATAAAGTATGACAATTCAATCTGGATCATTATAAACTACTCTTGTATATTTGCCCTCGTGTTATTTCTTCCTCTGCTTTTTTTTAACATCCTTAATCTTTCTGTACATAACTGAATTGTGACTGAATTATGCAACATAGCATAGCGTAGTGTAGTGAAGCATAGTGGTGTGCCGCTCAGTGTAGCATACAGTAGTGTAGCACAGCATAGTGCACCGTAACAAAGCATAGCATAGCCTAGCACAGTGTAGCCTAGCAGAGCATAGCTGAGCGCAGCATAGCTCAGTACAGTGTGGCATAGTGCCGTGTAGCTCAGCATAATGCAGCATAGCATAGCATAGCAAAGTGTAACGTTGGATTTAGCCACAGATGTTGATTGATCCATCAGTCAGAGGAATCTTCCAATAAAGCAAGAATGTGAAACCGTTGAAGCTCATCAACAAACCCTTGAGGAGTTCTGTTGTTCTGTTCAGTGGATTCTGGAGGCAACCGAAGAACCAGGTTGATAACGGATGAGATCCGGGTCACACGGGCCTGTGCTGGTGGAAGGATGTGGGGTTATATTTGTGCCAAAATTCTGAGCGAGCGATGGGAAAATTTGAGCGCAAAAAAATTAATTGTGCAAGCGCACTAACAGCATTTTGAGGAATATATTTAAATTGCGCAAAGATAAACTTGAGATTGCTCAAAAATAATTTCTGCGCTCAGATTCTTCCTCTGCGCTCAACCTCTCTCTCTCTCTCTCTCTCTCTCTCTCGCTCGCTCAAATCTCTCCACGTCCGCTCAAGTCCTGCTGTGCGCTCGCTCAAAATGTGCAAAGCCCAAACGTGACACACGGTTGTCCACCAATCACAGACATTCGGGGCGGGCGTTGAACTCTGATTGGTTACTTCGGATTCTGTAAGTGCCTCATAACCAACGAAGAAGAAAAAGAAGAAGAGGGAAAAACAAACTGCGAGGGAAAACAGAAATAAGGAAAACTAAAGATAGTGATCCTGGATTACAACATGTTTTCCTTCGCAGTTTGTTTTTCCCTCTTCTTCTTCTTTTTCTTCTTCGTTGGTTATGAGGCACTTCCAGAAACCGAAGCAACCAATCAGAGTTCAACGCCCGCCCCGAATGTCTGTGATTGGTGGACAACCGTGTCTGTCACATTTGGACTTTGGACATTTTGAGCGAGCGCACAGCAGGACTTGAGCGGAGGTGGAGAGATGTGAGCAAGCGAGAGAGAGAGAGAGAGAGAGAGAGAGAGAGAGAGAGAGAGAGAGAGGTTGAGCGCAGAGGAAGAATCTGAGCGCAGAAGTTATTTTTGAGCGCAATCTCAAGTTTGTCTTTGCGCAATTTAAATATTTCCTCAAAATGTTATTAGTGCGCTTGCACAATTATTTTTTTGGCGCCCAAATTTTCCCATCGCTCGCTCAGAATTTTGGCACAAATAGAACCCCATAGAGGGATTCTTGGAGTTTAACTGTTAAAGGCTCATTTTAAATGTGATGAGGTCACGTTAAAGTCAGGGTTCAGTTTTAATTGCCATTAATCTGAGTCTAGATCAGAGGCCTGGACTTGGCAGCCCTGCAGCCACCAAACTCGAACCAAAGTGGTGTTGAAAGAATCTGAGACTGGATGTAAGAGACCAGGTCTGGAAGAATCCTGATCACATCCAGAACAATCCTGTTAAAGAGAATCAGGTCGAGAAAAGACTGAAAGTCTGAGTCTGTGTCCAGGGTTAGCTTCAGAAGACTGGATCTGTGGGTTTGGTGGATTGGTTCTAAAGCTTCAGGAGACAGGTTGTATAGCTTCAGGAGACTGGTTCTAAAGCTTCAGGAGACTGGGTCTATAGCTTCAGGAGACTGGTTCTAGAGCATCCGGAGACAAGTTGTATAGCTTCAGGAGACTGGTTCTAAAGCTTCAGGAGACTGGGTCTATAGCTTCAGGAGACTGGTTCTAGAGCATCCTGAGACAAGTTGTATAGCTTCAGGAGACTGGTTCTAAAGCTTCAGGAGACTGGTTGTATAGCTTCAGAAGACTGGATCTGTGGGTTTGGTCGATTGGTTCTAAAGCTTCAGGAGACAGGTTGTATAGCTTCAGAAGACTGGATCTGTGGGTTTGGTGGATTGGTTCTAAAGCTTCAGGAGACAGGTTGTATAGCTTCACGAGACTGGGTCTAAAGCTTCAGGAGACTGGGTCTATAGCTTCAGGAGACTGGTTCTAGAGCATCCGGAGACAAGTTGTATAGCTTCAGGAGACTGGTTCTAAAGCTTCAGGAGACTGGGTCTATAGCTTCAGGAGACTGGTTCTAGAGCATCCTGAGACAAGTTGTATAGCTTCAGGAGACTGGTTCTAAAGCTTCAGGAGACTGGTTGTATAGCTTCAGAAGACTGGATCTGTGGGTTTGGTCGATTGGTTCTAAAGCTTCAGGAGACAGGTTGTATAGCTTCAGAAGACTGGATCTGTGGGTTTGGTGGATTGGTTCTAAAGCTTCAGGAGACAGGTTGTATAGCTTCACGAGACTGGGTCTAAAGCTTCAGGAGACTGGGTCTATAGCTTCAGGAGACTGGTTCTAGAGCATCCGGAGACAAGTTGTATAGCTTCAGGAGACTGGTTCTAAAGCTTCAGGAGACTGGGTCTATAGCTTCAGGAGACTGGTTCTAGAGCATCCTGAGACAAGTTGTATAGCTTCAGGAGACTGGTTCTAAAGCTTCAGGAGACTGGTTGTATAGCTTCAGAAGACTGGATCTGTGGGTTTGGTCGATTGGTTCTAAAGCTTCAGGAGACAGGTTGTATAGCTTCAGAAGACTGGATCTGTGGGTTTGGTGGATTGGTTCTAAAGCTTCAGGAGACAGGTTGTATAGCTTCACGAGACTGGGTCTAAAGCTTCAGGAGACTGGGTCTATAGCTTCAGGAGACTGGTTCTAGAGCATCCTGAGACAAGTTGTATAGCTTCAGGAGACTGGTTCTAAAGCTTCAGGAGACTGGTTGTATAGCTTCAGAAGACTGGATCTGTGGGTTTGGTCGATTGGTTCTAAAGCTTCAGGAGACAGGTTGTATAGCTTCAGAAGACTGGATCTGTGGGTTTGGTGGATTGGTTCTAAAGCTTCAGGAGACAGGTTGTATAGCTTCACGAGACTGGGTCTAAAGCTTCAGGAGACTGGTTCTAAAGCTTCAGGAGACTGGTTGTATAGCTTCAGAAGACTGGATCTGTGGGTTTGGTGGATTGGTTCTAAAGCTTCAGGAGACAGGTTGTATAGCTTCACGAGACTGGGTCTAAAGCTTCAGGAGACTGGGTCTATAGCTTCAGGAGACTGGTTCTAGAGCATCCGGAGACAAGTTGTATAGCTTCAGGAGACTGGTTCTAAAGCTTCAGGAGACTGGGTCTATAGCTTCAGGAGACTGGTTCTAGAGCATCCTGAGACAAGTTGTATAGCTTCAGGAGACTGGTTCTAAAGCTTCAGGAGACTGGTTGTATAGCTTCAGAAGACTGGATCTGTGGGTTTGGTCGATTGGTTCTAAAGCTTCAGGAGACAGGTTGTATAGCTTCAGAAGACTGGATCTGTGGGTTTGGTGGATTGGTTCTAAAGCTTCAGGAGACAGGTTGTATAGCTTCACGAGACTGGGTCTAAAGCTTCAGGAGACTGGGTCTATAGCTTCAGGAGACTGGTTCTAGAGCATCCGGAGACAAGTTGTATAGCTTCAGGAGACTGGTTCTAAAGCTTCAGGAGACTGGGTCTATAGCTTCAGGAGACTGGTTCTAAAGCATCCGGAGACTGGGTCTATAGCTTCAGGAGACTGGTTCTAAAGCATCCGGAGACTGGGTCTATAGCTTCAGGAGACTGGTTCTAAAGCGTCAGGAGACTGGGTCTATAGCTTCAGGAGACTGGTTCTGTGGGTTCGGTAGACTGGTTCATTCTGGTTGAAGAAACAGACCAAGTCCACTGTTTGTCTGTTGAAGAGGATGTTAAGGGGTTAACAAAGATGGCTGCCTTGTGGTACCGTTGTGTTCATGAAGTTTCCATCCGTCTGTTTGCATCGTTCTCCTTTCTGTCTGTGCCACCTCCTGGTCCTGGTCCTAGACCTGGTCTTGGTCCTGGACCTGCCACTAACTGCCTCTTTTTGTTTCCTCTTTCTCCCCCTGTCTGTCTTTAATGCCCCGCTCACCCCCCCCTCCCCCGCTGCGCCGGGTGTCTAAGTGTAGCTCTGTCCACTGCATGGAGTGTGCCACTGTCTGCAGGTTGTATCGTGGTCGTATCTATTAAACATAACAAGCTGCATGCTAGTGTTGGGGGGGGGGGGGGGGGGGGCTGTGTTTTGACCTTGTGGGAGGGGCTAAAGTGACAAACCACCCATGTGATGTCTGAACTTGAATCATGTGGATTCCTGCTAGCGGCGAGACGCGGTGTGGCTGGAGTTGCAGCAACGTTGCGGCACGCAAGCAGGTCGCAGTTAATAACGTGAAGTGAAAAGTTGCTGCAACAAGTTGCTTTGACATAAAATTGTCAGTTAGTAATTTCTCTATGTTGCCGTTGATCTGAGACATGCTAACATGCTCACATAATGTGTGACAATAGAACAAGGAAGTGAAGACATTCAACAGAGCCAAAAGGTTCCTTAAGGAGTGAAGTGGTAGCGGCTCTGCACATCAACATGTCCGATAGCGTTTAAAGCTAAGCTCATCAACGTTTTAGCTCCTGATGTTTCCGATAAATCCGAGTTTCGTTGATCGTAAACATGGTGGAAACATCAAGGTAAGCTCAGTGCGCTCCAGCCGTGCCGCGAGCTGTTCAGTACGGTCGCTTCGGCGCCGCCGCGCTAACGCTAATGCTAACTGACGTGTCGCTCCCTGGTTTCCGCTGCTCACAGATGATGGTCAATCGGACGACTGAGGTACAAACACGCTGGTTCAACTCTCAGATCCTCCCGACTGTCCCATCTGTTCTCTGCATGCTCCACTTCTTGTTTCCTCCGCCATCAGAGGCTAGCATGTGCAGCTTTGCGATTTTCCGACGTCCACCCCCACTGCTCACATTCCCGCTTTCGCTTTCTACTATATTTCATCTTTGACCCTCAATACAGCCAAACCTGTTTGTGCCTGGTTTGCATCCGGCTGTGGTGCTTGAACAATGTGCAGCTCAGCTCGTTTTTATGGTGAAAAGATTGTGCTTGTTTGCCTCCGAGCCAGTTTTTGCATGATTTTTTAATTCTGTCCTTCTGCAGGAGTTCAAGGTGCCAAAATGAGAATGGAATCATTTAATCATCTTTTAAGACATGCGACACAAAAACACGAAAATACTCAAATCCAGGCTGAGAAAAAGAAGTTTTAAATTAAAAAAAAATAAAAAATAAGTAATGCATAAAATGTATTCCTGGAATATTCATACTTGCAAATTTTTTTTAAAATAATTTTAATAAATCACAATGAAGTTTTTAATTTTGTGGTTGATGCTTTGCTGACTCATTTTTTTGAAAGTATGTTTTCTGATTCTCATTTAACATTGTTTCAAAAATATATTAAAAATGTATTGATCTCAGTTTCATTTTAACACATTTATTTTAAATGTTCTCTTTTTTGCTTTGAATAATAAAAATACTGATTCATTTTCAATGTTTTAATTAATATACTATATTAAAAAAAAAAAACTTAAACTCTTTTTAGTAACATTTTATTTGGAGTAATTGATTTCAAGTGTTTTTGTTTTTACATGTGAGTTAAACACAACTTAAACAACTAAAAACAAAAATACGCGTTTATATAGAGAACCAATTTTATTTTAACAACTTTTTTTTAATTAACTCAATGATTAAAATGTGGGTTTTAAAATTTGTTCTAAATAATTTTGATACAATTTTTTTTTAAATATATTGCTAATGTCTGGCTTTGTTTGTTTGGTGTGAAGTGTGACAAAGGTAATGAATAAATCAGTTTTCACCTGTAAAAAAACAAATTTAAAATTAAAATATATGCTCAGAATTTTTTGTCAAATTTAATTTGAACAAAAAGCATCTTTGAAAAAGAAAAATGTAGATTTCTAATCATCCTTAAAACATTTTTTAGGATTGAATTGTAATTCTCAAAAATATTAGGTTTTTATTGAATAATAAAAATGTAGCTTAAAAATGACCTTTGTATAAATATATATATATCATATAATTATCGAAATTATTCGTCTCACAGAAACCGAAATGGTCAAATGATTCCGTTGAATTTTGGTGAAGCTTCCAGAACGTTTGCATGATTTTACTTCATATTTAATCCTGCACGTGATGCTAGTGGATGCTAAGAGATGCTAATTGCTAAGAGCATGAGAAGGTTGTGAAGCTCGTACAGTGTGTGTGTGTGTGTGTGTGTGTGTGTGTGTGTGTGTGTGTGGCGGGGAGTCGGTGCCTTGCATGCTGCGCCACACGGACTGGGTCGCCCGCATGCTGAGCTTCTGACTGTAAAGCTATGAAACCATCACGTTGGTCACTGTTTTCTTCACGCTGTGTAAAACCACTTTTTCACGTTAAATCGGACCCACACTTACAGAACGGCAAGGTAAGGCAAGAATTCCACCCTCCTCCACCTGCTCCACAAACCTCTAACGTTTCTCACACCTTCCTCATCGTCCACTAATAACTGACGCTCACTTCACGTACTGCACTTTGGTGTCGACGGGAAACCTTCTCTCATTTCATTTCCCGGTTCATGACGTTATTTTGGTCTATTTTCTTGTTGGTTTGAAAACAACCTGAGTGGTGTACGTCTTTTTCTTTGCTTTCTCATCCCCACTGTCAAGTTACTGTTTTTTGGCATGGGAGTGAATTCTGTGTTTATTGGTTCCACCGGATTTTGTATATTTACAAACAAGTTTTATGTCTTTTCATTCATTTTATTTGACGTTTCATTGAAGATTTTCTTTGGTCTTTTTGACTGTTCTTTGACTTTATTGGTTTTTGTACTTTTCACGGTTTTCTGATGTTTTTTTGTGTGTGTGTGTCATTTTTAAGGCTTTTCATTGGATTCCAATGATTGTTTTTGGTTAAATCCAGAACTTATCAGAACTTATCGAGAACTTGACTCATCATTGGCTTTTATTGGTTTTTGAAGACCATCTTGACCTTTCATTGTTTATTTTTGTTGGTTTTCTTGGACTTTTGAATGATTTGTGTTTGTCTTTGGACCTTTCATTGACTTTTCTTTGCTTTATGTTGATGGCTGTTGCCTCTCCACTGCTTTCTGTTGACATTTTGTTTACTTCTTATTAACTTTTCATTGATGTTTATAACTTGACGTATCTGCGGCATGCTGGGAAATCTAAAGGTGGCGCTCTAAGAGGTCCTGCAGGTTTTGGAGAGGCTGATCATGTCTCTCTTTTCCTGTTTCTTTCCTGTCGTATCTTCCAGAGTGGGTTCACGCCGCTGCACATTGCCGCTCACTACGGGAACGTAAACGTGGCCACGCTGCTGCTGAACCGAGGCGCCGCCGTGGATTTCACTGCCAGGGTGAGAAAAGACCAAAGAAACAAAAAAAAAGGTTTTCTCGCGTTGTTTGGCCAGTCTGGACTCTGGAGGGTTTTTCTCTATGCTCTTGATCTGATTGATCTGATGTTCTGGATTTAACCCCCAAAACAATGTGAACAATGTGTTAGCGCTAACAGAACATACAAACTGATCACTTCAGTTGAAAGAAATCCATCATGGATTCCAATGTCTTCTCATCTCCGTACAAAAACGGTTTTGTGTTGTTGATGCTGATTGTTTTTGTTTTCCTGCTCCGTACAGAATGGGATCACACCGCTACATGTAGCCTCAAAGCGGGGAAACACCAACATGGTTCGTCTCTTGCTGGACCGAGGTTCTCAGATTGACGCTAAAACCAGGGTGAGTCGCAACACAAACCTTGCTAGATCACTAACTTTGCTTACAAAGCATGGTCGGTATTTTGACGATGCTGTCGCATCAGTATGAGCGAAATCACGGCTGTCCAGCAATTGTGAGAACAGGCGAGCTTCTAGGACACGATCTTGCTGCTTTCGTTTTCTTAAAATGGTTCACGAAACCTCTTTATTTGGGATTTTACCATCTTTTATAGACTCTAACATTGTGTAACAGGAAGCAGCTTCAATGTTCAACTGATGAACCACAAAGCAGTAAAATGCTAACTCCTTCCTGTCTTTCTGACCCTCTTCTCACTCCACGATACTGTTAGCTTGTCTGCTAGCTTGTTCTCAATATGCTAGTAAGCACCAAAGCATGATGCATGCTTGTCCTGCCGCTATTAGCATCTCTTTGTATCTGCTGCTAACCTTTCTCTGTGTTCATATTAGCTAGCGGTAGCAGATTTGGGATATGAAGGGATTAAATCCACGACGACGTGGCGTAGCGCGACCTTAGCCAGGCGAGGCATCATCTAGCATCATTGTAGTACCAACAGCTGTAACAACAGCATGGATGTTACCATGACGGAGCTCATTGTGTCTGACCGATGGCGATGGACGGTACATGTGTTTTGCAGGATGGCCTGACTCCTCTACACTGTGCGGCTCGGAGCGGACATGACCCTGCTGTGGAGCTGCTGCTGGAACGCGGAGCGCCCCTGCTGGCCAGGACCAAGGTCTGCAACACTTCCACTCACTACCATCAGGAGCTGGCTAATGTTAGCTCATGTATCGGTCATGCTATGTTAACTGGTTAGTGAGCAGCTGTCTAATGACAGTCAGCGGCTTGATCACCTTGCATCATTTTACAGTTTGTCTGCACCCTCTTTTGGGGGCTTGGAAAAACTCTATAGCAGGTTTTAGCTAGTCTTGCTATTTACATATTCAATGTGTAGTTTCCCGTCAGGATATCAGGCATTTCACGTGACCTAGCATCGTATAAGAACTTTACTGAAGCGTCCGTCTGTTGGTGATTTTCCAGAACGGCCTGTCTCCGCTCCACATGGCAGCTCAAGGCGACCATGTCGAGAGCGTCAAACACCTCCTGCAGCACAAAGCTCCGGTGGACGACGTGACATTGGACTACCTGACGGCGCTGCACGTTGCCGCTCACTGCGGCCACTACCGGGTCACCAAACTACTGCTGGACAAGAGGGCCAACCCCAACGCCAGGGCGCTGGTACGACCACAACCTGGAGGCAATAGCAGCTAGCAGAGTGCTGAGAACCTGGAGATGCTAACAGCTACAGAACATTATGAACTTGTAGATGTTAGCAGTTAGCAGAGCGCTAAGAACCTAAAGGAGAAAGCAGCGAGCAGAATGTTAAGAACCAAAGAGCAGCTAGCACATCGCTAAAACCCCGGAGATATTAGTAGCTAGCAGAGCGCTAAGAGCCTGGAGACATTAGCAGCTAGCAGAGTGCTAAGAACCTGGAGACGTTAGCAGCTAGCAGAGGACTAAGAACCTGGAGACGTTAGCAGCTAGCAGACGACTATGAACCTGGAGACGTTAGCAGCTAGCAGAGGACTAAGAACCTGAGAGAAGCTCGCAGAGACGTTAGCAGTGATCTGAGTATTTTTTGGTACGATGTTTGTCGGCAGAACGGCTTCACTCCGCTGCACATCGCCTGTAAGAAGAACCGAGTGAAGGTGATGGAGCTGCTGGTGAAGTACGGAGCCTCCATCCAGGCCATCACTGAGGTAACGCCAAAATTTCCCATCTCCTCACGCATGCTGACATATAACCACGAAATATTCAATCCCATTTTATTCACATTACGTCAAATTCAACGCAGTCATTTGAGGCACTTTTACTGAGAAAATCAACAATTTAACATGACGGAGGAAAGAAAAACTCCTGTTTTTATTATCAAACTGAAGATTCATCAGATTTTAGCAGAATACAAAAGGCTCCATAACTCGGTCATGTCACAATGCTAGCTTAGTGTTTATCTTCAAAGTGACGCCAACAGACGGTTATTTCATGTTACAAATACTTTTGATATTGCTGATCTTAGTAGAAATTAGCTCAGTAATGTTAGCTACTGATAGCAGGATGCTAGTAGCATGACAATATACCTTGGCTAGCTTGTTTTTTAGCCATTTTTGCCCATTTTTTGTCATATGTGAGTAACGATAGCGATGATGCTAACAGTGTGAGTAATGTCAACAATGATGCTAACACTGTATGTGAGTAACGATAGCGATGATGCTAACACTGTATGTGAGTAATGATAGCAAAGAAGCTAACACTGTGTATATTGTGTTAACTTCCTGCAGTCGGGTCTGACGCCGATCCATGTGGCGGCGTTCATGGGTCACCTGAACATTGTCCTGCTGCTGCTGCAGAACGGAGCATCGCCCGATGTTAGCAACATCGTAAGTACTGACCGCTGACTAAGATCGTAGTAAGCGTTTTTTTTTTAGCATCAAGAGGTCAGACAACATAGGCTATTGATATGTAATTAAGTTTTTAAAAAATATTTTGACCCCTCCTGAACCCCGACTCTGAAAACCATTGATTTATGCTAAGATCCAAATTAGCCAAAATTAGTATTATTCTGTGGCTAATGTAGAAAAATGGTGGCCATTTCTGTCGTTTGTTTGGTGTTTGTGGTGTCTAATTTCTTGAAACGAAATTAGCATTCATGCGAGCTTCAGTGCGACCGAAACGCATGAAGTATTTTTTTAGGATTACTTCCTGTTGTTTGCTAAGCTAACTGCTTGTGTTTCAGCGCGGGGAGACGGCGCTGCACATGGCAGCGCGGGCGGGCCAGGTGGAGGTTGTCCGCTGTCTGCTGAGGAACGAGGCCATAGTGGACGCACGAGCACGGGTGAGCCTGTCAGCGCAACATGTTAGCGCCACACGTTACTTGGACGCAACAGCACCGTGTGTTAACGCCACGTGTTAGCATCAAGTGTTCCGCCACATGCTAGTGTGTTTGCGTCTGGCGCAGGAGGAGCAGACGCCGCTGCACATCGCGTCCCGTCTGGGGAAGACGGAGATCGTGCAACTGCTGCTGCAGCACATGGCGCATCCCGACGCCGCCACCACCAACGGATACACGCCGCTGCACATCTCCGCCCGCGAGGGGCAGCAGGACACCGCCGCCATACTGCTGGAGGCTGGGGCCTCGCACTCGGAGCCCACCAAGGTTCTTAAATTTGAATACTGTGGTAGTAAAACCCCTAGCCCGGGGATTTTTTTCAGCAGTTGCTGCAGCTTATTTTTTGTATTTATTACTTATTCATCAGTAATTAATATTTGCTATAAAGTGTATTTATAAATGTTTCTTTATGGAAACGTGTTTGTGATCAAATCTTTGGATTTCTGATGAAACTTGTGCCCAGTCTGTTTCCATGGAAATCAGAGACAAAGTCTCAGTTTAGTGTTTCTGAAGAGAAACTTTGTAACAGCGCCTCATCAGATCAGCTTCATGAAGAAACAGCTCCCTCTGCTGGCACACGCCTGTAACAACAGGACAGCGCCTCATCAGATCAGCTTCGTGAACGAACAGCTCCCTCTGCTGGCAGACATCTGTAACAACCCGATAAAAGGCGTCAATTATTTCATTGAAATCATTTTCATTTGCACTTTTCCTTATATATTTATAGAATAACATAGAATAGAATGCTTTTATTGTCATGATACAAGTACAATGTAATTAAATGTCAACTCCTGTGAGACAAAGTACAATAGGCAAAAAAATCCAATCTATAACTATAAAACCTCAAAATTATTATGTCTGTATTATCAATATCTATCTTCGACTATATTCAACTTTTCAGAAAAATCTATTTTTTAAGCTTTTTAACAAAATGTATATTTATTTATTATACTTATAATATATCCATCTATATTATCGTTTTTATTTTCATCTATTCCTTATTATTCTTCATAAAAAATGTTTTACCTTTCATTTTTTTACCCATTATAAATATTTACTATTAAAGTATTTTTTATATTTTCGGTATTTTATTTTACATACTATTTATTCAACATCAGTTATTATTATTATTGTCGTTATTATCATTAATAACATTAGTAGTAGTAGTAATAGTTTATTATTTATTTCATGTATTTTATTTATATTTATGCAACATTTATCTTTGCTGGAGTTAATAATGACGTTTTTCTTTCACTGGTGATGAACGAATGTCGCTTTCTGGCAGACGTTTGGATACGTTTGGGGACTAAATCTTCAGTCTTGAGTCTCTGGTGTGCAGCACTTCCTCTCCTCTGACTCCATTGTTCGCTTCGGTCTGCAGAAAGGTTTCACTCCTCTGCATGTGGCGGCAAAGTACGGCAGCCTGGACGTGGCCAAACTTCTGCTGCAGCGCCGCGCTCCCCCGGACTCGGCGGGAAAGGTGAGCGACCTCCGACCTGCTGAAGCCGCGAGTCCTCGGTGGTCCTGACTTGTCCCCCCCCCCCCCCCCAACAGAACGGCCTCACCCCGCTACACGTCGCAGCTCACTACGATAACCAGGCGGTGGCGCTGCTGCTGCTGGACAAAGGGGCGTCGCCACACACTGTGGCCAAGGTCAGAGCCAGACGATTCCGTCTGTCTTTACTCAAAGTTTCAGGGAGAATAAAACGTCTACAGTCTGTCTCGTCAGTGTAAACAGTTCTACTGCACACCTTCTTCGATAAACTTCATATTCGGTCATTTTTTTACAACTTTCTGTGCAAAACCAACCTCATTAGCTCCTCCTCCATCAAGCTCCGTCTCCCACTCCCCTCTGATTGGACAGAAATCTCCCATCAGTGTCGTCTTGTCCGCTTGGCTGCAACTTCCAACAAGCAGCATCTTCTGCGTGTAATTTGACATCAGCATCATCCTTTGAGGTGGCTGGTGTCTTCTTTGACAAGCAGCATCAGGTCCATATAGTTTGCCACTAGGGGTGTGCGATATGGACAAAAAATTATATCTCGATATTTTGGGGGATTTTGACGATAACGATAATTAGACAATATTCTTTAAATGTGTGTTTTTTACAGCCTGAGTTATAGCTCATTAATTGTTTCTAGTGGATGATATTAATGGACACAACGTTTTAAAGGAAAAATGCTCCATTTATTTGTATTTGTCTGCAAGAGCAAACAAAAGCTGAAATATTTCCGACCAGGCACTGTATATCTGGGGTCCAGCGTATTCACAAGCTGTTTAAAGCCTTCTCTCTCTCCACCACCTGAATCGGCACCATTTCTTTTGCTATATAATTGGTGATAGCATTTGTTACGTCTCGCCATCGGGTGCTTTTTTTGTCATGAGGCAGTTTTCTGTTGATTGAGTCGGCTAACGTTTGTTGGCTGTGTCGTGCAGCAGGTAACGTTCCCTTCGCCGACTTAGCTTTTTCTTTGGCAGCTAGCTTTTGACATTCTTCGTATTCCTTCGTGGGGTTAGTCCGCAAGTGGTGAAACAGGTTGGTTGTCGAGCTGCATTTAGACGGCAACGGCTTTTCGACAAACTTTGCAGATGACGGTCTTTTGGGTCACGTCAGTCTTTTCAAAGCCAAAGTACTTCCATGCAACTGATGTCGATCCACGTCTTTGGAATTAAATCTTCTGAAGTTGGAGCGTCCGCGGGCGGCGTGTCCATGTTGTCTTTCAAATGTTTCTGTTTAGAGGCACGCTAACCTGCCGGGAACACGCCGGTGAGAGGTCATGTGACCTGCTGCGGTTTGCTGCTTTACGCAAGTTACGTAACTCTTGTTCAGTGAATGTGTGGGGTCTCAACGTGTGTTTTTAGTTGTTTTAGTGAAGTCATTGGCATACTCCATAACGTACATTTGCACATCGTTAAAACAACAATGACGATATTATCGTAAACGATGTATATCGCCCACCCCTATTTGCCACCAGCCCCGTCCTCTGCGCGGGCTGGCGCCCTGAGGAGGCGGCCATAGTAGGATCACGCAGGGCTTGTAATTGGACACCAGCCTCCCGCCGTCTCCTGGTCGGAGGGAAAGCATGGCCGCTGGCGTTGTGGTAACAGTGACTCCGTCCTGCAGAACGGGTACACGCCGCTGCACATCGCCGCCAAGAAGAACCAGATGGACATCGCCAGCGTGCTGCTGCAGTATGGCGCCGACACCACCGTGCTCACCAAGCAGGGCGTGACGCCGCTGCACCTGGCCGCCCAGGAGGGCCACGCCGACATGGCCACCCTGCTCATCAGCAAGGGGGCACAGGTCAACGTGCCCAACAAGGTGACAGACTGCCAGGTGGTGGCGCTCCACCTCGTGCAGTGTCATGATGAATCATCACAAACTTCTAAGTCATTTTTACCGCGTTAAAAGGTTGAACATGCTCGTTATATTGAGTACCGCCGTTAGCGTTAGCTCAAATATATATTATTGTATAATGTGGCGCTTATTCTGCGATATCACTCAAAAGATTTTAAAATGATTTCATTCTAATCTGATCCCAATAAAACAGTAACATTTCAGAATAAAAGCCCAACATCAGAACTGATATATTAAGAGTTAAAATCCTGAGGTTTATTTAGTATTTCATCATTTTGATCAGTTAAATGCAAAACAAACTGCAAACAATTTTTCAGTTTTTATGAAGTGACATCATTTATTACATTAAAAATCTAAGTTTTAATTCAAAATTTCTCAAGCTCATGTTTTGATTCTGCAGTTTTGCCTAAAGGTGATGTTAAAAGAACAAATTGACAAAAACAATCACAATGACGTTTGGTAAAGAAAATGTACGATCTTTGATCTGCACATTTTCACAAACCTCTTAAAGAATTAGCAAAAAAAAAAAGTTCTTGAGCATCAACTTAAAGGAGAAAAAACCCCAACGTAAACTGATTTAACATCATCGCTTCAAGACTTTAAGTTCGTCTGTGGAAACATAAATGTATGGAGGAGGAAATCAAATTCTGGATCAGAATGTATTCTAGTTGAGTTTTCTCGATCAAAGACAGTAGAAATCTTTCTGGACGGTATTTTCCCCGGTTGTTTGTGGACAGAGTGGCCTGACGGCGCTCCACCTGGCAGCGCAGGATGACCGGGTGGCCGTGGCGGAGAGCCTGTCCAGGAACGGAGCCAACTTGGACCAGCAGACCAAAGTATGAGCGCCAACGCCGCGGTCGCCTCGCCGTGCTAGCCTCGCTGTGCTAGCCTTTTTTAACCTCACTGAATTTGGTGTCTGTGTTTGCTGTTCGGCAGCTGGGCTACACCCCGCTGATTGTAGCGTGTCACTACGGTAACGCCAAGATGGTGAACTTCCTGCTTCAGACCGGCGCCAGTGTTAACGCCAAGACCAAGGTACGTCAACTACCTCCGCCGTTAGCCACCGCGAGCGGCTGTGAGCTGTCCTCTGGAGCTGAATAAACCAACATGTTTATATGATTGGATAACGTTGATCGTGCTTCATAGTTGCTCAAGGTGACAAACACGTGTTCCATCACCAAATAAGTAAAGGTGCATAATGAAGCTAAACGGCTAAACCAGCTAACGTGGCTAAAGGAGCTAAAAGGGTTATAATAGAGAAAATGGCAGCTCAAAACAGATAAAACAGCTCAAGTAGGTAAAATAACTAAAATGGCTAAAACTGCTAAATAAAAAAAATTAAAAAAAGTACTTCTAATGAAAATATTCACTTGAGTTTTCTCTTCCGGCATGTCAGAACGGATACACGCCGCTGCACCAGGCGGCGCAACAAGGAAACACTCACATCATCAACGTCCTGCTGCAACACGGCGCCAAACCCAACGCCGTCACTGTGGTACACACACACGCACACACACACACACACACACACACACACACACACACACACGCACACACACACACACGCACACACACACACACACACACACAGTGGTAACAACATGCGGTCTCGTCCTGGGTCAGAACGGGAACACGGCTCTGGGAATCGCGCGGCGGCTGGGCTACATCTCGGTGGTGGACACGCTGAGGGTGGTGACGGAGGAGATCATCACCACCACCACGGTACGTCAGCAACTCCACCTCCGTTTACTTCACTCCTCTCTTCTCTCAAGGGACGAACGCCTTCAGTGACGAGCCACAAACAAGTCGAAGCTCGGTTAGGTCAGGTTTATTTCAATGTACGTCTCCATAAACGTCTGGAACTGCTAGCATGCTACACTGCATGCTAACGCTACTAGAGTTCTGTTTTTCAGGCAACCAGCTGAGATCAACCGGCTAAATACTTGTGAATCCATTTAAACTGCTCGTAACAAGAAAAAGAAAAAAAAAGGCTTTTTGATATCGAGGAGTGATGAATAAATAAAAAATACAAATTAGAAGCATTTCCTACTGGAAGTTCTCACGAGGAGTTCAGAGTTGTGTCCCACAAACGCTAAAGGGCCCCTGGTGGACACAGGCCTGAACAGCAGTGCCCATTAACCAGACTGGATGTGAACTTGTTGAGCGTGTTAACCCTTTGGGGCCTGAAGCATTTTGTGCCGTTTTTCACTACAATTGATTTTTCCTTAATATCTCAGACATAAAATCCTTAAACTTTGCCTTTTTTGGTGTCATGTTGTTCAGGACAACCTCATAAATGCATTTCTGAAGTACTTTCATCACTTTGGCATACTGTATTAAAACAGTGCATCTAAAAACACCATAAAATTACAAATTCTGGTGGGAAAAACATAGATTTATTGACTATAAAAGTCACAGACATGGCTAACGAATCATTTTGTTTACTTGTAAAGTAAATCTAAACTATAATTAACTCGAATTGATCAAAACAGGACTGAAAAAACAGTTATATACAGATATTTACAGTGAAATAGAAGCACTGCCACAGGCGTTTTTGTAAAACTATTTACAAAAGGTAACACATATTTTTCCTCATATCTCCATTTATTTGGGCGATCAACATCATTTAAAAATGAGCTTGTAGTTTTATATCTGCACTTTCGACACGGATTAAAACACTGGACCAGACGACGCTGTGCTGTGACGCTACTGCCTTTTCAAACGGTCATGTGACGAGGACGCACCGGTGCGTCCATCGGCCCCAGAGGGTTAAATGATCCTCGCTACTAAAACACAAACTCCAGTTTGTGTCTGAGAGTTTTGTGAGTGAAACTTCCTCCTCCTAATGTCGACAATACATCACTTGTTTTCTTTTCATAAATATTCAGGTGATCGGTGTGTTGTTCTTTAAGGTAATTACAACAAATATGGTACAAATAATACAGTTTAATCTACAGACATAATATCATCTGATATACAACCCAGTTAATTAGTGTAGAAAACAGGATTTGTTGACTTGTTATGTGCTTTAGTGAAGAGAACAACACTTCTTACAAATGAAACTCTCGTCCTTTCACAGTATGCTAAAGTGTGAATCCGCTCATGTTCACAAGGTTTCTGTTCTCTGCTGGCAGACTGTGACGGAGAAGCACAAGCTGAACGTACCAGAGACCATGACTGAAGTCCTGGACGTGTCCGATGAAGAGGGTGAGTCACATGGTCCGGACGCCGTCCGACCGGACGTTTCCACCACAAGACACTCCCTCTCTGTAGCGTTAGCTGCTAAAGTCTATGCGGCGTCGCTTGGTGGAGCCTTGAAACGACTTCCTGGATGTTGTCGTAACGCAGTGAGTGATTGTCGTGTCCACCTGCAGCGCGGAAAACCATGAATGATGACGTTATGTCAGACGACTCCATGGATGAGGAAGGTATCGAGCACGGCGCCGTGTGCAGCGGTTTGCAGTGCAGATGCTTGCGTTGTGTCCTGCATGGCTAATCGCTCCGGAGCCATTTCCTGAGATTCTGAAGTCGAAACACCTTCAGGGCGATTGTTGATCAGGTTGAAGAGTCCGTTGTCATCTGATTCAACTTTACCATTTGGATTGTCCCTCTGGCGCCGCCCTGGTGTCAGAGCGTCCTGGAGCTAGGCCTTGGGTACGTCTGAAAAGTCCCTCCTATCTCCTTAAGGAAAGGTGTTGGGAGGCTTCCTAAAGGAGTTAAGGAAAGGTGTGAGGAGGCTCCTTAAAGGAGTTAAGGAAAGGTGTGAGGAGGCTTCCTAAAGGAGTTAAGGAAAGGTGTGAGGAGGCTTCCTAAAGGAGTTAAGGAAAGGTGTGAGGAGGCTTCCTAAAGGAGTTAAGGAAAGGTGTGAGGAGGCTTCCTAAAGGAGTTAAGGAAAGGTGTTAAGAGGCTTCCTAAAGGAGTTAGGAAAGGTGTGAGGAGGCTTCCTAAAGGAGTTAGGAAAGGTGTGAGGAGGCTTCCTAAAGGAGTTAAGGAAAGGTGTGAGGAGGCTTCCTAAAGGAGTTAAGGAAAGGTGTGAGGAGGCTTCCTAAAGGAGTTAGGAAAGGTGTGAGGAGGCTTCCTAAAGGAGTTAAGGAAAGGTGTGAGGAGGCTTCCTAAAGGAGTTAAGGAAAGGTGTGAGGAGGCTTCCTAAAGAAGTTAGGAAAGGTGTGAGGAGGCTTCCTAAAGGAGTTAAGGAAAGGTGTTAGGAGGCTTCCTAAAGGAGTTGAGAAAGGTGTTAGGAGGCTTCCTAAAGGAGTTAGGAAAGGTGTTAGGAGGCTTCCTAAAGGAGTTAAGGAAAGGTGTGAGGAGGCTTCCTAAAGGAGTTAGGAAAGGTGTGAGGAGGCTTCCTAAAGGAGTTAAGGAAAGGTGTGAGGAGGCTTCCTAAAGGAGTTAAGGAAAGGTGTGAGGAGGCTTCCTAAAAGAGTTAGGAAAGGTGTGAGGAGGCTTCCTAAAGGAGTTAGGAAAGGTGTTAGGAGGCTTCCTAAAGGAGTTAAGGAAAGGTGTTAGGAGGCTTCCTAAAGGAGTTAGGAAAGGTGTTAGGAGGCTTCCTAAAGGAGTTAAGGAAAGGTGTGAGGAGGCTTCCTAAAGAAGTTAAGGAAAGGTGTGAGGAGGCTTCCTAAAGGAGTTAAGGAAAGGTCTTAAGAGGCTTCCTAAAGGAGTTAAGGAAAGGTGTGAGGAGGCTTCCTAAAGGAGTTAGGAAAGGTGTGAGGAGGCTTCCTAAAGGAGTTAAGGAAAGGTGCGAGGAGGCTTCCTAAAGGAGTTAAGGAAAGGTGTGAGGAGGCTTCCTAAAGGAGTTAGGAAAGGTGTTAGGAGGCTTCCTAAAGGAGTTAAGGAAAGGTGTTAGGAGGCTTCCTAAAGGAGTTAGGAAAGGTGTTAGGAGGCTTCCTAAAGGAGTTAAGGAAAGGTGTGAGGAGGCTTCCTAAAGAAGTTAAGGAAAGGTGTGAGGAGGCTTCCTAAAGGAGTTAAGGAAAGGTGTTAGACGCTCCCTAAAGGAGTTAGGAAAGGTGTTAGGAAGCTTCCTAAAGGAGTTAAGGAAAGGTGTTAGGAGGCTTCCTAAAGGAGTTAAAGAAAGGTGTTAGGAGGCTTCTTAAAGGAGGTAGGAAAGGCGATCACGTTAGTGTGGCAGGCAGACACTTTCACTTAGTGACATCATAATAATGCGACGGCGGTGCAAGTTAGTGACGTCTGCCGTGGCGAGGAAAGAACTACAAGTTTCTGAAAATGGACGATAAAAAGCTCATTTGGGTTTCAGAGGATTTCCAGTGGTTCCAGCAGATCATTGCTTTGGTAACTTACATGATCTGCTCCTTTTCATCCTGAGTTTCCCTGAACGCTACGATGAGCCGGCCCTTTAAATGTTGTCGCCTCAAGGAATTGTGGGGCAGCATGAGCTGGTCTCCTTTGGTAAAGGAAGCATCAGTGTTTCCTAGGCTAAAGGAGGCTCTAAAGGAAGCATCAGTGTTTCCTAGGCTAAAGGAAGCATCAGTGTTTCCTAGGCTAAAGGAGGCTCTAAAGGAAGCATCAGTGTTTCCTAGGCTAAAGGAAGCATCAGTGTTTCCTAGGCTAAAGGAGGCTCTGAAGGAAGCATCAGTGTTTCCTAGGCTAAAGGAGGCTCTAAAGGAAGCATCAGTGTTTCCTAGGCTAAAGGAAGCATCAGTGTTTCCTAGGCTAAAGGAGGTTCTAAAGGAAGCATCATTGTTTCCTAGGCTAAAGTAGGCTCTGAAGGAAGCATCAGTGTTTCCTAGGCTAAAGGAGGCTCTTAGGAAGCATAAGTGTTTCCTAGGCTAAAGGAGGCTCTCAAGGAAACATCAGTGTTTCCTAGGCTAAAGGAGGCTCTGAAGGAAGCATCAGTGTTTCCTAGGCTAAAGGAAGCATCAGTGTTTCCTAGGCTAAAGGAGGTTCTAAAGGAAGCATCAGTGTTTCCTAGGCTAAAGGAGGCTCTAAAGGAAGCATCAGTGTTTTCTAGGCTAAAGGAAGCATCCGTGTTTCCTAGGCTAAAGGAAGCATCAGTGTTTCCTATGCTAAAAGAGGCTCTAAAGGAAGCATCAGTGTTTCCTAGGCTAAAGGAAGCATCAGTGTTTCCTAGGCTAAAGGAGGCTCTGAAGGGAATCATCAATGTTTCCTAGGCTAAAGGAAGCATCAATGTTTCCTAGGCTAAAGGAGGTTCTAAAGGAAGCATCAGTGTTTCCTAGGCTAGAGGAGGCCCTAAAGGAAGCATCAGTGTTTCCTAGGCTAAAGGAGGCTCTGAAGGGAATCATCAATGTTTCCTAGGCTAAAGGAAGCATCAGTGTTTCCTAGGCTAAAAGAGGCCCTAAAGGAAGCATCAGTGTTTCCTAGGCTAAAGGAGGCCCTAAAGGAAGCATCAGTGTTTCCTAGGCTAAAGGAGGCCCTAAAGGAAGCATCAGTGTTTCCTAGGCTAAAAGAGGCTCTGAAGGGAATCATCAGTGTTTCCTAGGCTAAAGGAAGCATCAGTGTTTTCTAGGATAAAGGAGGTTCTAAAGGAAGCATCAGTGTTTCCTAGGCTAAAGGAAGCATCAGTGTTTTCTAGGATAAAGGAGGTTCTATAGGAAGCATCAGTGTTTCCTAGGCTAAAGGAGGCTCTAAGGGACGCAACAAGCCTCCTTTCCTTTGCTTATTGAGAATTCAGACAGTGGTTATCATGGCCACTACACAAAACACTTCCGGGGTTCAGGAGACGTGGAAAGATAAGGCTGTAGGAGGGACAATTGGGACGTACCCCTTGACTCTCCAGTCAATCCACACATTGTAGCAGCTGTTGCCGTTGGTGTGTGAGTGTTTGCGTTAGTGTGGCAGGAAGTGAGGGAGGTATCCAGTCCAGCTCCGGTCACTCAGCAGTGAGACAAACCGGCGGCACTGAGATGTTTCCAGGATCAGGACTGAACACCTCTGGACCTCGTGTTTTACTGCAGCCAGACCTGGTTTCAGGCTCCTTGCCTTGTCGCTTCAAGTATCGGACTTGTGTTGGTTGCTCTTCATTAACACACTGTGTGTGTCTTCAATGCCGCATTGTGAAAAATGTGAAAAAAGTCGTCAATTTGCTGTTTCCCATGATCCAGGCTCATTTGCTTCAGGCTGTATGCTAACCCTGCTAATTGCCTGCAGCTGGAGGGTTTCGCTTCTCATCCATGTTTCCAGAAGATTGAGTTCACTTTGATCTCAATATGACCAAGAGAAAAGTAGAAAATAACCTCAAGGATCAACTTCTAACAACACTGGAAGGTCTGCAGAGCTTGCATGAGTGAAGAAATGTAATTGGCGTGAAGCTACTTATTTCTGTTCTTGATGCTTTTTTTCCTCTCTGATGAAACAGTTCATCCTCACAAAACATTAGCTTCACTATCGTTCCAACAAAAGTATTTTAAATTAGGTTGAAAAGACTCTGGTCTTACTGTTGTGACTTAACAATGTAAACCACGGTACTAACTCCACTCAGTTACTATACTTACTTATACTTATACTGTACTTCCACAGTACTTGTCGTGATTGAACCGAGTTTCAAAAGCCTCATTGGTTCCTCTGTTTATTCTCCAGGACAAATGAGTCCCACAGAGAATTTCCCTCTTCAAAGCTCAGTTCCACAGGAACACCGAACTGAACTGAACCAAAGTGAATCAAACTGAACCAAACTGAACTGAATTGAACTGAACCAAACCGAACTCTCCCACCTCAGCTCAGACTCCCGCAGCTCCATCCAGTCTTTGTTAGCTTTAGCATTACGAGATTCAACTGGCAAATGGTCAGAACACATTTCTCTACGAGTCAAACTCCACCTGAATAAAAACTGGACCAAACTGAATGAAACTAAACTGAACCGAACCAAACTGAACCAAGCCGAACTGAACTGAACCAAGCCAAACCAAACTGAACCAAACCGAATTGAACTAAACTGAACCGAGCCAAACCAATCTGAACTGAACCGAACCGAACTGAATGAAACTGAACTGAACTGAACCAAACCAAACTGAAACGAACCAAACCAAACCAAACTGATTTGAACCAAACCAAACTGAACTGAACCAAACCGAACTGAACTGAACCAAAGTGAATCAAACTGAACCAAACTGAACTGAATTGAACTGAACCAAACCGAACTCTCCCACCTCAGCTCAGACTCCCATAGCTCCATCCAGTCTTTGTTAGCTTTAGCATTACGAGATTCAACTGGCAAATGGTCAGAAGATGTTATTAGGGACCTCGCCAACGGCTGGACCCTAGTTTGTCTTTGAAATCCTGAAATAATTGTTTTTTACTCTCTGCTCCTCATCATGAATACAACCATGGCCAAGATTTAGAAATGGCTTCCACGATGTAATGCTAAGCTCCCATGACTCACATGTGCTCTTCTTTTTCGTAGTATGCTAGCGGTGTTCAAACATCTGGGCTCCAGTTCAATATGCCAATATGCACCAGAGCTTAGCTAAAGCCAATACGGCGCTAGCACTCGCTATTGTTCGCTTACACACTCCAATTGAATGCTCCAGTGATTTGGCATCGGCAGAGTTTACAAAGTATTTTTCATTACTGCGCTTGAATTTGATGAAGTACCGTATTTTCCGCACTATAAGGCACCTAAATACCTCAAATTTTCTCAAAAGCTGCCAGTGCGCCTTATAACCCGGTGCACCTTATATATGGAAGAATTGCTCTACTTCAGACTGCTATTTGACAGCTGAACAACCAGAAGCTTTTATTTTGACAACTCTAACTTCTCAACCGGATCTTCAGAGCGGACGACACTCCACACAACACCTTCATCACTCATGGTTGCACACCAACATTCTAACAAACCAAAATAAACTAGATGAAATAATGACTCCCTAAACTGGGGAACAAAAACACATAAACACAATCAACACAACACCAAGCCCAACAACAACCCACAATAACCTCCAACAACACAAAACATGAATTCCCATCATGCCTTGCATCCTGAGCTCCTCAGTGCAGCCGATAGCTGCAATGAATTATGGGAGTTTCTGTTTGTGGTGTTTTAAATGCAATTATTGGGGGTTCTATTTGGTTTGTGGTGTCGGTAATAATTGTGTTGTGTTGTGTTTTTGTTGCTTAGTTCATGTAGTTTAGTTTATTACCGGTAGTTGTAAGTTGTCAACCAGCAGTGAAGAAGGTTTTGTGTGTAGTGTCCTCCTGGCATAGGCTGCAGGTAGGACTATCAAAATAAAATGCGTGCACCTCTCTGGGTGTTAGAATCAGTGGAAAATATAACCTAATGGCTTTGAGCTATAAAGGTTATGACCACTGGTCTATTGCATGTGCCTTATAATGTGGTGCCTTATATATGAACAAAGTTGTATATTATGTCAATCAATGTAGGTGCGCCTTATAATCCTGTGTGCCTTATAGTGTGGAAAATACGGTACATGAGATGCCAGCTCATTCCAGGAACTCGTACAGCTAATTTTGGTTCTGTCAAGCTTTTTAACAATTTCCTCCTGTTTTTGACATTATCTGTAGAAACCTTCATGTCAGTCACATTTTAAGAAGTTACAAAAGAATAAAATTGTAGCTCGGTAGCTACAACACTACTACCAGCACCATGTGACGAGATGTGATGTAACTCAATAAAGCTGAGTGGGTTTCCTTCAGCTAGGTACCGTTTTGTGATGAGAAGACTTTTCAAAAGTGTTTTGTGAGTTATCATCATGGAGAAGACAACGTGTTAGACTGTGGAGGTGTAGAAGGTGAGGACTCAGAGCAGACCTTCGGGTGGCCCTGATGTTGCTGACGTCTGGTTGGAACCAGTCGGTGATCAACCGATGGACCTGGTGAACAACCTGGATGTTGGATCTTCTGCTCTGTAAAGGCGACGACACCATGACGGGTGACGGAGGCGAGTACCTGCGAGCCGAGGACCTGCGGGAGCTGGGGGACGACTCGCTGCCCGGACAGTACCTGGACGGGATGAACTACCTGCGTTTCAGCCTGGAGGGCGGCCGCACCGACAGGTACACCGTCTGACCTCACAAGCACTCACAACGCTGTGCCTGAAGCCTGAACCGACTCACATCTCACAATTATCTGGACAAAACTCTGACTTCAAAGAGAAAAAAAAAAATATCCTAATTCTGAGAAAAGAATTCTCTGAGTGATGTCACTCTTAGAAAAAAATCTCTTAGGATTTCAAGGAATTTAAGACTTTACTTAGAATTTTTCAATACTAAGATCATGAAGCATCTTAAGCCCTAAGAGTGCTCCAAAGGTGAAAACCACTAGAAGTAGTGAGGAGGACTTTAAGAACCTGAAGAGTTCCTTCAACAGACAAGATGAGGGAAACAGAAAGGAAAGGAAAGATGTTCTCCGTTTCTTTAATCAGTGGCACCGACCACAGTGGGACAATTTCTTTAAAGGTGTGAAAAAATGTCATTTTTTAAAGAGGTTTTTGTTTTTGTCTCTGCTTGATGCGCCGTTTCTGTATGACCCCCGCCGCTTGCGAAAAACGATCTTCGTGCACTCAAACCTCTGGTTCTTCTCCTCTGACATGGTTCCGCTAACACTCTGACATGGTTCTTCTCTGACATGGTTCCTCTAACACTCTGACATGGTTCTTCTAACCCTCTGACGTGATTCTTCTAACACTCTGACATGGTTCTTCTAACACCCTGATATGATTCTTCTAACACTCTGACATGGTTCTCCTCTGACCTGGTTCTTCTAACACTCTGACATGGTTCTTCTAACCCTCTGACATGGTTCTTCTAGCACTCTGACATGGTTCTCCTCTGACATGGTTCTCCTGACACTCTGACATAGTTCTTCTAACACTCTGACATAGTTCTTCTAACACTCTGACATGGTTCTCCTCTGACATGGTTCTTCTGACACTCTGACATAGTTCTTCTAACACTCTGACATAGTTCTTCTAACACTCTGACATAGTTCTTCTAACACTCTGACATAGTTCTTCTAACACTCTGACATAGTTCTTCTAACACTCTGACATAGTTCTTCTAACACTCTGACATGGTTCTCCTCTGACATGGTTCTCCTGACACTCTGACATAGTTCTTCTAACACTCTGACATAGTTCTTCTAACACTCTGACATGGTTCTCCTGACACTCTGACATAGTTCTTCTAACACTCTGACATGGTTCTTCTAACACTCTGACGTGGTTCTTCTAACACTCTGACATGGTTCTTCTCTGACATGGTTCTTCTAACACTCTGAAGTGGTTCTTCTAACACTCTGACATGGTTCTCAACAAAAATCAAAGGGGCACTGAAAAAAAGTGAAACGGCTAAAATGGCTAAAAAAGCTAAAACTGTTAAATTAGCTGAAACCACGCAAACGGCTAAAACGAATAATTCAACTTGAAGCTGCTAAAATGGCTAAAACAACTTAAATGCGATAATATATAAATGGCTTTAATAGTTGAAAAACATAAAACAACAGCTTAAAATACTAAAGTGTTTAAAGGAGCTAAAACGACTCATATGGTAATAAAGTGTTAGCTCCGCCTCCAGGTTTATGTTTTGGGATATAAAGCTAAGGAACATCTGGCGGATTGGATCAGAGCATTGTGACATTCAGCAGCCCAACACAAACCTGGAGGACGAGTTTCAGCCTGTCCAATTAGACAGCCTGCTCCTTTCTTCATGTGTGGATTCTCTGTTTGGAACATCCAGAATTGAAGAAGTCAACAGTCACTGGACTTGTTGGACTTTAACTGAAGATATGTGACTTGTTACATGAAGCAGATTAGGAAAAAAGTCGTCATGGGATTTCCTGGCCGATCGACAGAATTCACGCGAACAGATCAAAGCACGGCAGGAAAGTGACTCACGACATCTCGAGGCGTCGGCGTTCTTTAACGTGAGAAAACAATCGTACACTCACTCCCCGACAGACGTGAGGAAAATGAAGATGGACGTGATTCCATTTCCAGCAAATCGTTCTGGCGCCATTCGGGCCAAACACAGAAGTCGTGTTTGTGGTCTGAGCGTGGGAGCGTTCTCTTCAGCGTCAGTCAGTTTGAATGTTCTTGTGTTCTCCAGCTCCGACAGATCATTCACGCCCACACACCTCAGCTACTACTCCCCCAAACACGGCGTCCTGGACGAGGTGCTGGCCAGTCAGCAGGTACCGACACACTCACCAGGACACATGACCCGCCCACAGTGGAGCTCAGCTCTGACCGCCGTCTCTCTGTTCAATTCCAGCTGTCCTCGCTGTGCAGGGACAATGAGAAGGACTCGTACCGGCTGAGCTGGGGCACTGAGAACCTGGACAACGTGGCCTTGTCCTCCAGCCCCGTCCACTCCGGGTATGTCCAGCAGCAGGGACGACGCAACACTAGTCTTAACGGCTTAGGTGTTGTGATGTGAAACGTTGTCGTGTAACTAGGGGTCCTGAGACTTTCTTCTTCTGGCTGATGTAAACGTTCAGCTCGGTAGTTTTCCAGCCTGGTCAGTTTACTGATGTGGTACTAGTAATACTAGTCCACTGAGGTAATACTAGTCTACTCAGGTAATACTAGTCTACTGAGGTAATACTAGTCCACTGAGGTAATACCAGTCTACTGAGGTAATATTAGTCTACTGAGGTAATACTAGTCCACTGAGGTAATACTAGTCTATTTAGGTAAAACTAGTCTACTGAGGTAATACCAGTCTACTGAGGTAATACTAGTCTACAGAGCTAATACCAGTCTACTGAGGTAATACTAGTCCACTGAGGTAATACTAGTCTATTTAGGTAAAACTAGTCTACTGAGGTAATACCAGTCTACTGAGGTAATACTAGTCTACAGAGCTAATACCAGTCTACTGAGGTAATACTAGTCCACTGAGGTAATGCTAGTCTACAGAGCTAATACCAGTCTACTGAGGTAATACTAGTCCACTGAGGTAATGCTAGTCTACAGAGCTAATACCAGTCTACTGAGGTAATACTAGTCCACTGAGGTAATACTAGTCTACTGAGGTAATACTAGTCCACTGAGGTAATACTAGTCCACTGAGGTAATACCAGTCTACTGAGGTAATACTAGTCTATTTAGGTAAAACTAGTCTACTGAGGTAAAACTAGTCTACTGAGGTAATACCAGTCTACTGAGGTAATACTAGTCTATTTAGGTAAAACTAGTCTACTGAGGTAATACCAGTCTACTGAGGTAATACCAGTCTACTGAGGTAATACTAGTCCACTGAGGTAATACTAGTCTACTGAGGTAATGCTAATCTACAGAGCTAATACCAGTCTACTGAGGTAATACTAGTCCACTGAGGTAATACTAGTCTACTGAGGTAATACTAGTCCACTGAGGTAATACTAGTCCACTGAGGTAATACTAGTCTATTTAGGTAAAACTAGTCTACTGAGGTAATACTAGTCCACTGAGGTAATACTAGTCTATTTGGGTAAAACTAGTCTACAGAGCTAATACCAGTCTACTGAGGTAATACTAGTCCACTGAGGTAATACTAGTCTACTGAGGTAATACTAGTCCACTGAGGTAATACTAGTCTATTTGGGTAAAACTAGTCTACTGAGGTAATACCAGTCTACTGAGGTAATACTAGTCTATTTGGGTAAAACTAGTCTACAGAGCTAATACCAGTCTACTGAGGTAATACTCATCCACTGAGGTAATATTAGCCTACTGAGGTAATACTAGTCTATTTAGGTAAAACTAGTCTACTGAGGTAATACCAGTCTACTGAGGTAATACTAGTCTACAGAGCTAATACCAGTCTACTGAGGTAATACTAGTCCACTGAGGTAATGCTAATCTACAGAGCTAATACCAGTCTACTGAGGTAATACTAGTCCACTGAGGTAATACTAGTCTACTGAGGTAATACTAGTCCACTGAGGTAATACTAGTCCACTGAGGTAATACTAGTCTATTTAGGTAAAACTAGTCTACTGAGGTAATACTAGTCCACTGAGGTAATACTAGTCTATTTGGGTAAAACTAGTCTACAGAGCTAATACCAGTCTACTGAGGTAATACTAGTCCACTGAGGTAATACTAGTCTACTGAGGTAATACTAGTCCACTGAGGTAATACTAGTCTATTTGGGTAAAACTAGTCTACTGAGGTAATACCAGTCTACTGAGGTAATACTAGTCTATTTGGGTAAAACTAGTCTACAGAGCTAATACCAGTCTACTGAGGTAATACTCATCCACTGAGGTAATATTAGCCTACTGAGGTAATACTAGTCTATTTAGGTAAAACTAGTCTACTGAGGTAATACCAGTCTACTGAGGTAATACTAGTCCACTGAGGTAATACCAGTCTACTGAGGTAATACTAGTCTACAGAGCTAATACCAGTCTACTGAGGTAATACTAGTCCACTGAGGTAATGCTAGTCTACAGAGCTAATACCAGTCTACTGAGGTAATACTAGTCCACTGAGGTAATGCTAGTCTACAGAGCTAATACCAGTCTACTGAGGTAATACTAGTCCACTGAGGTAATACTAGTCTACTGAGGTAATACTAGTCCACTGAGGTAATACTAGTCCACTGAGGTAATACCAGTCTACTGAGGTAATACTAGTCTATTTAGGTAAAACTAGTCTACTGAGGTAATACCAGTCTACTGAGGTAATACCAGTCTACTGAAGTAATACTAGTCCACTGAGGTAATACTAGTCTACTGAGGTAATGCTAATCTACAGAGCTAATACCAGTCTACTGAGGTAATACTAGTCCACTGAGGTAATACTAGTCTACTGAGGTAATACTAGTCCACTGAGGTAATACTAGTCCACTGAGGTAATACTAGTCTATTTAGGTAAAACTAGTCTACTGAGGTAATACTAGTCCACTGAGGTAATACTAGTCTATTTGGGTAAAACTAGTCTAAAGAGCTAATACCAGTCTACTGAGGTAATACTAGTCCACTGAGGTAATACTAGTCTACTGAGGTAATACTAGTCCACTGAGGTAATACTAGTCTATTTGGGTAAAACTAGTCTACTGAGGTAATACCAGTCTACTGAGGTAATACTAGTCTATTTGGGTAAAACTAGTCTACAGAGCTAATACCAGTCTACTGAGGTAATACTAGTCCACTGAGGTAATACTAGTCTACTGAGGTAATACTAGTCCACTGAGGTAATATTAGTCTATTTGGGTAAAACTAGTCTACTGAGGTAATACCAGTCTACTGAGGTAATACTAGTCTATTTGGGTAAAACTAGTCTACAGAGCTAATACCAGTCTACTGAGGTAATACTAGTCCACTGAGGTAATACTAGTCTACTGAGGTAATACTAGTCCACTGAGGTAATACTAGTCTATTTGGGTAAAACTAGTCTACTGAGGTAATACTAGTCTACAGAGCTAATACCAGTCTACTGAGGTAATACTAGTCCACTGAGGTAATACTAGTCTACTGAGGTAATACTAGTCCACTGAGGTAATACTAGTCTATTTGGGTAAAACTAGTCTACTGAGGTAATACTAGTCTACAGAGCTAATACCAGTCTACTGAGGTAATACCAGTCTAGTGAGGTAATACCAGTCTACTTAGGTAATACCAGTGTACAGAGCTAATACCAGTCTACTGAGCTAATACCAGTCTAGTGAGATAATACCAGTCTACTTAGGTAATACCAGTGTACAGAGCTAATACCAGTCCACTGAGGTATTGCTAGTCAACAACAGGAACAAGAATGTTTTTAGTTTCTGGAACTAAAGCTTCGCTGCTTCTTGTTTAAATGTGGAGTGTTGACTGAGTATTGACACAGCTTCGATGGAGGAACGTTTGTAGCATGAAATGATTGTTGTTTGGAACGATTGTGGTGTGGAACGATTGTGGTGTGGAGGGATTGTGGTGTGGAGGGATTGTGGTGTGGAGGGATTGTAATGTGGAGCGATTGTGGTGTGGAGCGATTGTAATGTGGAACGATTGTGGTGTGGAAGGATTGTGGTGTGGAGGGATTGTAATGTGGAACGATTGTGGTGTGGAGGGATTGTAATGTGGAGCAAATTTGGTGTGGAGCGATTGTGGTGTGGAGGGATTGTAATGTGGAACGATTGGGGTGTGGAGGGATTGTAATGTGGAGCAAATTTGGTGTGGAGCGATTGTGGTGTGGAGGGATTGTGGTTTGGAGCGATTGTAATGTGGAACGATTGTGGTGTGGAGCGATTGTAATGTGGAACGATTGTGGTGTGGAGCGATTGTGGTGTGGAGGGATTGTGGTTTGGAGTGATTGTAATGTGGAACGATTGTGGTGTGGAGCGATTGTAATGTGGAACGATTGTGGTGTGGAGCGATTGTAATGTGGAACGATTGTGGTGTGGAGCGATTGTGGTGTGGAGGGATTGTGGTGTGGAGGGATTGTGGTTTGGAGCGATTGTAATGTGGAGCGATTGTGGTGTGGAGTGATTGTGGTGTGGAGGGATTGTGGTGTGGAGGGATTGTGGTGTGGAGCGATTGTGGTGTGGAGTGATTGTGGTGTGGAGGGATTGTGGTGTGGAGGGATTGTGGTGTGGAGCGATTGTGTTGTGGAGGGATTGTGGTGTGGAGTGATTGTGGTGTGGAGGGATTGTGGTGTGGAGGGATTGTGGTGTGGAGCGATTGTGGTGTGGAGTGATTGTGGTGTGGAGGGATTGTGGTGTGGAGCGATTGTGGTGTGGAGCGATTGTGTTGTGGAGGGATTGTGGTGTGGAACGACTGTGGTGTGGAGCGATTGTAATGTGGAACAACTGTGGTGTGGAGCGATTGTGGTGTGGAGCGATTGTGATGTGGAGTGATTGTGGTGTGGAGCGATTGTAATGTGGAACGATTGTGGTGTGGAGCCATTGTGGTGTGGAGCGATTGTAATGTGGAACGATTGTGGTGTGGAGTGATTGTGGTGTGGAGCGATTGTGGTGTGGAGCGATTGTGGTGTGGAGCGATTGTAATGTGGAACGATTGTGGTGTGGAGCGATTGTGGTGTGGAGCGATTGTGGTGTGGAGTGATTGTAATGTGGAACGATTGTGGTGTGGAGTGATTGTAATGTGGAACGATTGTGATGTGGAGTGATTGTGGTGTGGAACGATTGTGGTGTGGAGCGATTGTGGTGTGGAGGGATTGTGGTGTGGAGGGATTGTGGTTTGGAGCGATTGTAATGTGGAGCGATTGTGGTGTGGAGTGATTGTGGTGTGGAGGGATTGTGGTGTGGAGGGATTGTGGTGTGGAGCGATTGTGGTGTGGAGTGATTGTGGTGTGGAGGGATTGTGGTGTGGAGGGATTGTGGTGTGGAGCGATTGTGTTGTGGAGGGATTGTGGTGTGGAGTGATTGTGGTGTGGAGGGATTGTGGTGTGGAGGGATTGTGGTGTGGAGCGATTGTGGTGTGGAGTGATTGTGGTGTGGAGGGATTGTGGTGTGGAGCGATTGTGGTGTGGAGCGATTGTGTTGTGGAGGGATTGTGGTGTGGAACGACTGTGGTGTGGAGCGATTGTAATGTGGAACAACTGTGGTGTGGAGCGATTGTGGTGTGGAGCGATTGTGATGTGGAGTGATTGTGGTGTGGAGCGATTGTAATGTGGAACGATTGTGGTGTGGAGCCATTGTGGTGTGGAGCGATTGTAATGTGGAACGATTGTGGTGTGGAGTGATTGTGGTGTGGAGCGATTGTGGTGTGGAGCGATTGTGGTGTGGAGCGATTGTGGTGTGGAGCGATTGTAATGTGGAACGATTGTGGTGTGGAGCGATTGTGGTGTGGAGCGATTGTGGTGTGGAGTGATTGTAATGTGGAACGATTGTGGTGTGGAGTGATTGTAATGTGGAACGATTGTGATGTGGAGTGATTGTGGTGTGGAGCGATTGTAATGTGGAACGATTGTGGTGTGGAGGGATTGTGGTGTGGAGGGATTGTGGTGTGGAGGGATTGTAATGTGGAGCGATTGTGGTGTGGAGTGATTGTAATGTGGAACGATTGTGATGTGGAGTGATTGTGGTGTGGAGCGATTGTAATGTGGAACGATTGTGGTGTGGAGTGATTGTAATGTGGAACGATTGTGATGTGGAGTGATTGTGGTGTGGAGCGATTGTAATGTGGAGCGATTGTGGTGTGGAGCGATTGTGGTGTGGAGCGATTGTGGTGTGGAGCGAGTGATTGTAATGTGGAACGATTGTGGTGTGGAGTGATTGTGGTGTGGAGCGATTGTGGTGTGGAGCGATTGTGGTGTGGAGCGAGTGATTGTAATGTGGAACGATTGTGGAGTGGATCGATTGTGATGTGGAGCGATTGTGGCGTGGCGCCATTGTGGCACGGCACAATTATGGTGTAGAGCAATAATGGCGTGGAATGATTGTAGCGTGGAACGACTGTAATGTAACTGGTGTTACTTCAGCATTTTGAAACTTTTCGTTTTTCTCTCTGTCGTTTCTCTTTCTGCTCTTACTTGTGTTGTGGTTGTCGTTGTTTTTAGCCATTCCTCTCCGTGCCATGAACATGGAGACCACAGCAGGTGACCTTCACCCTCCTCCTCCTCTTCCTCCTCATCACCATCACCCCCCTCCCCAACACTGTACTCTCCTCCCGGTGGAGAGGTGTACGTGTCAGTGTACATCGCCTCCTTCACTGTTTCCTTGCTATTCAGCAGATATTCAGTCTCAGTTCAGGAGCTGAAACTGTTTTGTCTGCCAGCTAATGCTAACCTGCTGTTTGCAAGGGTGGACGCCCAGTGGTCACCTAGCAACCATGACGTCAGTCCAGGTTTCTGCTCAGGATACTTTAGGATACTGACCAACTAAGACTTTAAAGTTAGCTTGAAGTTAAAGCTCATTTTGCTTAATAGAAGCAGGAAAACAGACTTTGAACGATGAAACGGGTGTCTGTCGGTCCGACATGAGAGTTTTTCGAAGGTCGTGTGATGCAGCGTCGGTTGTTGAACACCTCATGCGTCACACAGACGCTCTTTGAACACTGACATTTACTACTCTGCCGCCACATTAGTATCGCAATGATTGAACCGTTTCCAACACTTCTACAAGACTTACAGAAACATGAACGTAGCGCATGTAGAGTACAGAGAGCACATAGAGCACATTGAATACATAGACCACACAGAGCACGTAGAGCAGACAGAGTACATAGAATATGTAGAGCATGTACAATTTAGAGTACATAGAGTAGGTGGAGTAAGTACATAGAGTATGCAGAGTACGTAGAATATGTCGAGTATGTAGAGTTTATAGAGCACATAGTGTATATAGAGCAGGTAGAGTACATAGAGTATGCAGAATACATAGAGTAGGTAGAGTACATAGAGTAGGTAGAGTACATAGAGTATGTAGAGTGTATAGAGCAGGTAGAGTACATAGAGTATGCAGAGTACGTAGATCACGTAGAGTATATTGAGTAGGTGGAGTACACAGAGTATGTAGAGCACGTAGAGTATGCAGAGCACGTAGAGTATACAGAGTAGGTGGAGTACATAGAGTATGCAGAATACATAGAATACGTAGAGCATGTAGAGTATATAGAGCAGGTAGAGTACATAGAGTATGCAGAATACATAGAGTATGTAGAGCACGTAGAGTATATATAGCAGGTAGAGTACATAGAGTAGGTAGAGTACATAGAGTACGTAGAGTGTATAGAGCAGGTAGAGTACATAGAATATGCAGAGTACGTAGAATATCTAGAGCACGTAGAGTATATAGAGTAGGTGGAGTACGCAGAGTATATAGAGTAGGTGGAGTACAGAGAGTATATAGAGTAGGTGGAGTACAGAGAGTATATAGAGTAGGTGGAGTACAGAGAGTATATAGAGTAGGTGGAGTACAGAGAGTATATAGAGTAGGTGGAGTACAGAGCGTATATAGAGTAGGTGGAGTACAGAGAGTATATAGAGTAGGTGGAGTACAGAGAGTATGCAAAGAACATAGAATACATAGAGTATGTAAAGTATATAGAGTAGGTGGAGAACAGAGAGTATCTTCTACTGAATGTTTCTTTCACCTTAGTCCAGATGAGGCCCCACTGCATCGACCCTCAACCCCCCTGACCTCTGACCCCGACCCCCCGGCCTCCCTGACCCTCCTGACCCCCGACCCCCCGGCCTCCCTGAACCCCCTGACCCTCCTGACCCCCGACCCTCAACCCCCCTGACCTCTGACCCCGACCCCCCGGCCTCCCTGACCCTCCTGACCCCCGACCCCCCGGCCTCCCTGAACCCCCTGACCCTCCTGACCCCCGACCCTCAACCCCCCTGACCTCTGACCCCCCGACCCCCCCACTCAGATGTGTGCTTCATGTCCATGTCTGCCAGTGTGCATGAGGTTTGAGTTGGAGTCACGACATCAGCATGGTTTTCCTCCATCAGTGTTGAGAAAACGGACACCAAACTTGAAAATTACATGTCGACTTAAAACTTCCTCTTTTGGTTCATTTAGTATTTTGTGCTCAAACATGCTGGTTGAGAAACGACGGATCTAGGGTTAGGGTTAGGCTTAGGGTTAGGGTTAACCCTAACCCTGGAATATTTTATTACATCTTAACGAGTTTCGCTTGTTAAAAGCTATGTAGTTTAGTTTAGCTCATTAAAAGCTATCTGAACTAGCTTAATGGAGCTAAGCTGTCTAATAAAGTATGTTTAGCTATGTTCATATCTGTTGCTACTTGAAAATATGATTGTTAACTGAGGTTTTCTTTTTTTTTTGTTGACAGACTAAATAATGATTCTGCTGTAATGCTACATCTTTGCTAGCATGCTTCATTAGGTTGCTGAACTGAAATCGATCTCATCTCTAATTACAGAGCTTTTTGGTGAAAATTCAACAAATTGACGGAGATTTTAAGTGTTTGTCAAAGCTCTCGTGTAGAAAGCACAAGGCTGGTGTCCGTGTTCTCACCAAAGCGTAACCCCAGCAACATGTTTGTAAGGTGTAATCCTCCGTGTTCCCACTGCAGCTTCCTGGTCAGCTTCATGGTGGACGCCAGGGGTGGAGCCATGCGGGGCTGCCGCCACAACGGCCTCCGCATCATCATCCCGCCCAGGAAGTGCAGTGCACCGACGCGGGTGACGTGTCGGCTGGTGAAGCGCCACCGTTTGGCCACCATGCCACCCATGGTGGAGGGGGAGGGCCTGGCCAGCCGGCTGATCGAGGTGGGGCCGTCGGGGGCCCAGTTTCTTGGGTAAGAGCCGCCTGAAGGTCCGATGGCAGTCGTCCCCTTTGGTTTTGTCGTATGTCTGGTCTGTATGTGGAGGTATTATTGCAGCAAAACTATTTGTCTATGCGTATGAGAGTTGTCTGTCTGTACCTCAATCTGTCTGTCTGTCTGTACCTCAGGCAGACGGACAGATTGAAGTGCAGACAGACAGTTTGAAGTGCAGACAGACAGATTGAAGTGCAGACAGACAAATTGAAGTGCAGACAGACAGTTTGAAGTGCAGACAGACAGATTGAAGTGCAGGCAGACAGATTGAAGTGCAGACAGACAGATTGAAGTACAGGCAGACAGATTGAAGTACAGACAGACAGCTTAAGGTACAGACAGACAGTTTGAAGTGCAGACAGACAGATTGAGGTACAGAGGTACAGGCAGACAGATTGAGGTACAGACAGACAGATTGAGGTACAGAGGTATAGGCAGACAGATTGAGGTCCAGACAGACAGATTGAGGTGCAGGGGTACAGACAGGCAGATTGAACTGCAGACAGACAGATTGAGGTACAGAGGTACAGGCAGACAGATTGTGGTACAGACAGACAGATTGAGGTACAGACAGACAGATTAAGGTACAGACAGACAGTTTGAAGTGCAGACAGACAGATTGAGGTACAGAGGTACAGGCAGACAGATTGTGGTACAGACAGACAGATTGAGGTACAGACAGACAGATTGAGGTGCAGGGGTACAGACTGACAGATTGAACTGCAGACAGACAAGTCTCCATACGCATAGACAAATAGTTTTGCTACAATAATACCGCCATATCTGTAAACAGTAAAATAAGAAGGCGCTGAAAGCCTGAAACATAATCCTGGCTCAACTGGAGATTTCCAACTCACTGCCGTTTGGTTTGAGATTAATTTCACCCAGCCTTGCCGCTGCCTTACTAAAAACTGTTTGTGTATCCGCTCTGGCTTCCATCTGGGATGTTTCTGTCTGCTCTGCAGCATGCTCTGGTTTCTTTCTGACTCTCAGCCTCTCTCCCTCTAACCCCGACTGAAGAGCTTCTCTGATTAACTCTACCTCCACTAGAGGGCGCCATGATTGGTTTGATACGTGGCCTCAAAGTTCTGCTCCAGATTCACTTCATCCACTGTTATCAAGCTCCCTACAACCAAAACCTCTGGAATAGCCACGTGACAAATAACATCTTATAGTATAAACAAAAGTTCATAAAGTATCATTCGATATCCTGAAAACACCGTTTCAATCCAATCTGTGTCGTCCAATCAACCACCGGGTGCCAGTATTCTGCAACAAACTGTTATTTTCACAAAGTTGATGAGTTTTGTTTTAGTTGTCATCATGTCACAACGGTTAGTTTGAAGAAAGAAGAAAAGGTCGAAAATGATTCTGCTCCACTAAAGAATTGCTTTTGTTCAGTAACCGTATCATTAATACACTTTAATGTTAGCCAAGAAGTTAGCTATGCAAACTACAAACTATATCAATTTTACACATCGACCTCCTTAACAAGAGTCCTGTGAGCGTGACTTTGAAAACACTGCAAGCTAATAAATGTAGGAGTTGTATAATGAGAGTTAAGGTTAGTTTGAAAGGAAAAAGAAAACAACAAAAAAAACAGTTCAAGCTGAAGTTTCTTTCGGCTTCTTGGGAACAACAAAACATTAAAACCTAAATGATTTGTATTTTATATTTCTCAGATTCTTCATCATGAAATTAAAAATCAGGTTTGTGTTTTTAAACACGGCTGCTTATAAAGCTAAGTCAGAACATGCTACCATGTTTTAGTTTGACCTGTGAAGCTAATGCTATGCTGTTAGCATGATAGCTGATAAACACAAGGGTTGCGACGCATGAAGGATTAAATACAAACGGTAGCACATGAGCTTCGCTATAATAATTTTTCACACTTTCATCTTTAGTGAAAGTCACATTTGCGTGAAAACAATGCAAGCTAGCTGATGTAAGAGTTATGAAGTGAAAGTTAAAAGTGAAAAGTGAAGAAAAAGCACAGTTTGAGTGGTAAATGTCAACTTGTTTAAGATACATACAATCCCTACAATGCTGCCCATTAGCAACACCAACACTTCTCAGGTTAGCAGAGACGAACCTCCTTCACAGAACTGACTTTTAGATTTGCTAGCATGTTTTTCAGGGTTATTTCCTGTAGTTCTGTGTCATTTTAACGATGGACATTGAGAAGACTTGTACGTATTGACGTTTCCAGAGACGTTTGTCTGTGTTCTCTCTTCCTCCCTGCTGCATTCGGACGCTTGCGCAGTAAACTGCACCTCCCCACCGCCCCTCCACCTCTTAACGAGGGCGAGAGCCTGGTTAGCAGGATCCTTCAGCTCGGCCCACCTGGAACAAAATTCCTCGGGTAGGGCGGAAAAAACACCTCCAGTGGTTCTGTATACGAAACAATCGACGAGTGGTGTTGTTTTCGTTGTTTCTAGCTCGTTGTGTCATCTGTCATGTTGGCAGTGTTCCCTCTTCACCTCCACACCGCTGCCTTTCCTTGTTAGCCCTCGCCAACGCTCTGCATCCCCCATCCTGTTCTCATGTTCCCTGTCCTCCTCATGTGTGTCAAAGAAAGGCTTCTCTTTTCATTTTCCTGTGAGATTTAAATGGTTGTGTGAGAACCAGACACCCCGAGTTAGGCTAGTTGTTCAGCTGAATCACTAGAACATCCCATCATTTGAGCTAAAAACGCCATTAAATTCTCCTCAGATCAGTAATGAAGTCACATCTTACATGGACCTCTCGCACAACCCTCTAACTCCCACAGGAACCTTCACTGTTTTACCGTCTGTCGGATCGTACATGTAGCATGCTTCGGTACGCTAGCTAGCTTGTCACATCAGGTAAGTGTCAAACACATTGCAGCGGTTTATGACAATCCTGCAGCACAACAAACTTTGATTTACAATTCCTACTGATATAACGTACATCATGGTCATTACTCTGCTAAAGAAAATAATCAGCAAAAGTACTGCATTCATTTATGCTCATGCTAATTTACACTGAGCTTATTGCAACAAATGAGAACAACTTTATTTCTTTTTCTTTTTTAACTTCAATGGAAAATGGCGAGCTAAAATCAGAATAAAAATCATGAGAACATGCTGAATGGAATCCTGGTTATAATCGGTGTGAATAATGCTCTACAGCAGTGTGAATGACTCCTAGCCACAAGGTGGAGCTGCTAATGGGGGCTGTTCCCTCTCCACCTCCAGTCCGGTGATCGTGGAGATTCCTCACTTCGCCGCCCTGCGAGGGAAAGAGCGCGAGCTGGTGATTCTGCGAAGCGAGACGGGAGAGAGCTGGAAGGAGCACCACTGTGAGCACACGCAGGAGGAACTCAATCAGATCCTCAACGGCATGGATGAAGGTGAGTCCTCGACGTGCTGGGAAGCATCCCCCGCTGCAGTTGACCACTTCTGTGACATGTTCTTCTCCCCGGGCCGCTTCCAGAGCTGGACACGCCGGAGGAGCTGGACAGGAAACGCATCTGTCGCATCATCACCAGAGACTTTCCGCAGTATTTCGCTGTGGTGTCGCGCATCAAGCAGGACAGCAACCTGATCGGTCCAGAAGGGGGCGTGCTGAGCAGCACTGTGGTGCCCCAGGTGCAGGCCGTGTTTCCAGAGGGTGCGCTCACCAAGAGGATTCGCGTGGGACTGCAGGTTAGCTGAGCTTTTCTCCGGAGCTTTTCCAACATCAAAACTTTAGGCATGGTTTGTGGAGTGAAGGTGTGGCGGCGGTGTGGCGGCGGTGTGGCGGCGGCGCGACCGAGGCTCTGTTCACACAACAATGCTCCCAGTGAAAACACACTGCATTTGTTTTACATTTACAAGTCAATATCTTCAAACCAATATCGGTTTCTCTGGCAACAGCAAAAACCGATATTGGTTCGAAGATATTGACACACACACACACACACGCACGCACACACACACACACACACACACACACACACACACACACACACACACACACACACACACACACACACACACACACACACAAGAACAGTGAGCTTTAAACATTACCACTGGGAGACCATTCTAGTGCACGTGACAGTGACTGTTAAAATAAAACCACCAAGTTGGATTGTTATTACAATGACTGTCAAAATAAAACTTCCAAGTCCCAGGAGAATGTGGACTGGGAGTCATGACACCACAGAGGAAACGCTGTTCTGATTGTCTCTCCTGAGCATGTGCAGTACTACTGACTGCCACTGTGGTGACCAGGACCAGTAGCAGTGCGCCAACGTGAGCAAGAATCCTGAGCTGGAGATGGAGCAGAGGTGGAGCATTTTCGAAAAGTTCCACCTCGGGAGACGTTTTCAGTTGTTGTGGTGTAAACAGACACCCAAAACACAAGAAAAGCTTCCCTTGCAGTGCCGGTGTAAAGTGGTCCTCAGAGACTTACTGTTTGGACTGGATGTTGACAGTCCATCACGGCTCTGTTCTCCTCTGCTAGGCTCAGCCGGTGAATGCAGACATAGTGAGGAAGATCTTGGGGAACAAGGCGTCGTTCAGCCCCATCGTCACCCTGGAGCCCCGCAGGAGAAAGTTCCATAAACCCATCACCATGACCATCCCGGTTCCCAAGAACAACTCCGACCCGGCGCTGAATGGCTTTGGAGGGGACACGCCCACACTGCGGCTGCTCTGCAGCATCACCGGTTGGACAACAAACACAAACACGCTCAGGGATCTGACTGAAAGACGTGTTTCTAAGTGATTGTGCTGATGTTTGTGTGGCGGTCCAGGTGGAACGACGCCGGCTCAGTGGGAGGACATCACCGGAACCACCCCACTGACCTTTATCAACGACTGTGTGTCGTTTACCACCAATGTGTCCGCCAGGTACTGCCACTTTGACTTCTACTGCCTTTCTGGAGCAGAAATATCGAGGTCTGGATGCTAATTCCCTTGTGATTTTCAGGTTCTGGCTCATAGACTGTCGGCAAGTCCAAGAGTCCGTCAACTTCTCCTCTCAGGTGTACCGAGAGATCATCTGCGTTCCTTACATGGCCAAGTTTGTCATCTTCGCCAAGACCCACGATCCCATCGAGGCTCGTTTGCGCTGCTTCTGTATGACCGACGACAAGATGGACAAGACGCTGGAACAGCAGGAGAACTTCACGGAGGTGGCCCGCAGCCGAGACGTGGAGGTGAGGAGCCGTCTGACAGAACGCAACAGTCTGGGACGTCACAGAGGCATTTAAGTCAAGGAATAGAAACAGTCTCTGCTCAGTCACCGTGAGGACAGAAGAGAGTTTTAGCTTCGCAATTTGGACAAGACTAAACCAGAAGCAATGTGACTTTCCTTCAGCTGCACGTGAGTCGTTTGCAAACCGGAAACCAAAGGTCTTCATGCAGCGTCATATTTCATTGTGTCTTGAAAACTATTTGTAAGATTAACATTAAAAATTATGATAACTATTAGAGGTCTATTATACTATAATTTTTTTTAACCAAATTGCATAGAAAGTAATAAATGTTATGTTTAAAATCATTGAGTATCAAGAAGTGAACTGAAATACTATATCGTTAGAATTCTGTCAGGATTTAAAGGTAGTTTGACTTTGTAGAAGTCAAACTACCTTTATACCGATATACCTTTATACTTATATACCTTTATTATCCTCATCTCTTCCTGAAACCTTCGCCAACAGTTCAGTTTTAAGGGTTTGGCCTTCAAGTCATGTACATAAGTAAGAGATTACGGAGGTATTGAATTCAAGTTGAGGGTTAGAGGAAGAGAGCCGTCGTGTTGTGTTGTGTTGCGTTGTGTTGTGTACATGCCTTCATGTCTGCTGGTTCCAGGTGTTGGAGGGAAAACCCATCTATGCTGACTGCTTTGGAAACCTGGTTCCTCTCACCAAAAGTGGCCAGCATCACCTGTTCAGCTTCTTCGCCTTTAAGGAGAACAGATTGGCTCTGTTCATCAAGGTCAGCCCCCTCCATCCCGCCGTGACGCTGCCTTCGTCCCGTGTGTGTTCTCATGGTTAATTGTGAGCTGCTTGGCCGCCGCAGATTCGAGACAACACTCAGGAGCCGTGTGGCCGCCTGTCGTTCATGAAAGAACCCAGGAACTACCGCTCGCTCTCACAGAACGCCATCTGCAACCTGAACATCAGCCTACCGTCATACTGCAAGGTAAACACACTGCCGGTGTGCTGCTCTGGAGGAAACCTCCATGTTTTCTCATAAGAGTGAAAAACCTCCATCACACATTCTAGTACTGCCTAATACTGAAGTACTCGTCCAGGATTTTCATCCTGTTCTCCTGATGTCTTTGGATGATTAATGACTTCCTGCAGTCGTTGTAAATCAAATCAAAGCAGCGTGGGAATCTCGTGCTGAATGTTGAGAACAACAGTCGGACTCTTTGCATAACGCTTTGAATGCTAACATGCTAGGAGTGCGCTCATGGCTAAACTGGTTAGCAGTTCCTCCATAGGAAGTAGCAGCCACTGGCACTGAAAAGGCTGTTTTATGCTTGATGTGTCCACGAGCTCCTCGCGGCTTCGTGAGGCCAAATGACATCATTTTAGCCTCCGCGCCCCTCATTGGACGTCGTGCCTCCGAATTCTTCTGACTATAGAGAGGGAGACGTGAGGGAAAAAAAAGGTGGAGCTGAAGAGGAGGAAGACTGAAGACATGGTTATAAAGACACAGAAATCATAAAGCTGCACCTCCACTCTGGAAACACAAGATCTGCCTCATAGAGAGAAATGTGCTTCAGTGTCACACTTCAACAGAGGGAACCTTTAATTTGAAACAACAGTTGCATGCTGCACTCCGCTCTCCACTGCAGGACCACCTGCTGGCGTCACAGAGAAGAAGTCTACTTCTTCTGCTCTCATTTAATTCTGCGGTGGAAGTGTGTTTGCGATGCACCGCCCCCTGCAGGTTGGGAGCGGGAGCCGCTCGTAGTAGAAATGACTCTCGTTCTCTCGTGCTGATTCCGCATGTCGAAGTTCTCCACGTAACGTCCATGTGTCAAACATAAAACAGCCTTAAGTCCACTGTGGAGTTGTTTTCTCATCAGAATGTACAATGTGGGATTCAGACCTTCTGGACAGGCTCCAGAGTGATTCCCAGTGTGAGTGCTCTCAGTGTGCTGGCGTGACTCCAGACAGTCACTGATGCTTTGTGGTGTTTCTTCCTCTGCTTGTCTGTGCTGCTGCTGCCTTGACTTTACATTGCCACTCGTCTTAATGTTGCTGTTTCTGTGTGTACGTCTCTCTGCTTCTCGCCGCCTCTTGCTCTCAAAAGGAGTCGGATTCTGACCAGGAGCAAGAGGAAGAGGTAAAGCAGCCACGCACTCGTCAGCTTGCTGTTCTGTCCCCGTCCTCCGTGGCCACGGCCCGCTGTCTCCTGTCTCAAGTCTTTGACGCGGTCTGACGCCCAAACGCTTGAGATGCTGCGCTGAACGCTGATACAGTCACAACGCAATGACTTGAAAAGCTGCTAAACCCAGAGTTCATTCCCAAAAGAACACAAATCATTGATACAGCACAAAGGCTGGAAAAGAAATGATCACAAGTCAAACACAAGGTGGGATTTTCAGGTTTGCACCAAAAATATTGTGGATTTATTAACGTGCAAAATCTAAATCACAAAATCACTTCTCCGTTACATCAAACTGAGAGACGCACGAGAAATGTTGAAAAACGACCAACATCAATAATGTCATGACGATTTAGAGGCAAGAGAAAGAGCACTGTTATTTACAACGAACGCTAAAGGAGTGAGGCGTTCACATCGTCTGCCAAAGTGTTTGGATTCACTGAGAATCTGTCATTTTCCTCCTCCACTGCATCGTCACTCGTTCACTGTGTTCGGCCCTCAGAAGCCGTTATTGTCCAAACTGTTTATCTTTATATTGATCCTCTTCCTCCCTCCTCTTCCTCCTGAACGGTTGCTCAGTAAATTCCTTATTCTCTAAAAACTCCATCAGTAAGTTTAAAAATACCTTCCTCAGCCTTTCTTTCCCTCCGTTGCAGCTTGTTTCTGTAATCGAATTCAATATGAGCCAAAAAAATGACCATGAAATGATCAAAGTTCTCCATTTCAACATCTGTTCGGTTGCTTTTGTTCTTTTGGAAATGAAATGCCAAGAAAACCACTGGCTTTAGCTTTTAATGTACCTTTGACTCAACATGAATGTGTTTCTGGACTCTGGGTTGCAGATTAGTTGAATTTGTGAAGCTTTCCCTGACTTCCCAGCCTCGTAGTGATGTAGCTCCTGTTGCTTTTAGAAAAGTCAGCACTCGTTCACTCAGACTAACTGGCTGTGTATCCTTTTCCAGACCGGCAGAACCACGGAGAAATGTAAGACACTTTCCACATTTTTGATAACATTCACTAAAAAAAAGGTTTCTTGTAGCTGAAGCGTACTAATATTAACAGTGCAGGTGTTGTTGTGAGTGATAAAAGTCGAGGCGTTAACCACACTGCTTCACTTCACTGCTTCTTCTTGTGATTCAAGCCTTTTAAAGCATCGCACATACGTGTCTGGTCGCCTGCTCCTCCGCCCACCTCACCTTCTGTCCCTCCTGAGGCTTGACTTCATTTCATTTCCCTCTTCTTTCTGATTTCACTCCTCCGTCACCCCACCGCTCTGCTTGCTTCCTGGCTGGAGATGGAGCTTGTGGAGAAAGAATAAAACACTTCCACCACCGTACGTACACCAGGCCCTGGCGCCTCTCTGCTGCTCCCGCGTTCGAGTGCCGGCCTCCGGCTTCGTCCTGGATTTTAAAGCATCAGTGCTTGTTTTGGGCGCTGGGTCGCTCATTTGGCTTAAAGTGATCGTTGAAGTCTGGCCGGCTGCAAAACAGCTCAGGTGCTGCGGTTTGATCACAACTCGCCACAGTTATGTCCAATCAAAGGACAGACCTCGTTTCCACGGCAACCTTCCAGGTGAAAACACGTCGGTTTTGCGTTTTTTTGTTTTGGAACAAGTTTCACGTTTACACGGCAACATTTTGAAAACAATGTCCGCCTGCAACAGAAACAGTGAAGACAATGTAGTTTTCATGTTGTACTACTAGTTGGCGCTGTTGGTTGTTTTTGTAATGGAACCCCCCCCCCCCCACACACACACACACACACACACACACACACACACACAGCAGAGAAAACCATACTCTAAACATTAACACTGGGAGAACACAGACATTCTAGTGAACAGACCACCAAGTTGGATTGTTATTATGGTGACTGTCAAAATAAAACTACCAGGTCCAGGAGAATATGGACTGGGAGAAACCAGGATCAGGACCAGGACCAGGACCAGGACCAGGGCTGGTTCCACTACCAAGACCAGGAGCAGTTGCAGAGTTTCCGTCATCTCCCAGGAGATGGCGCTTGATCGTTTTCAGAAAGTCTTGTTTTCACCTGTTTGCGCGGCGGCGTGTTGCCGTAAGTTGCCGTGTAAACAGACACCAAAACCGCGACGAAAGTTTTGCGTTTTCACTTGATACATTGCCGTATTAACGGGGCCCATATAATGATAAAAGGCCTATTTGTCCTTTCAAATGCCAAAATACTCTGTTTGGCCCTTTAAGATTTCAGTGAAATAACCTGTGAATTGTCAAAGCCAATTATATCATCTATGGATCCCAACAGTTGTATTATAGCTGATGTAAAAAACCATCAGGAAGTCTGCCATTCAACCAGAAATGACTGTTTGGTGGGAGATCTATCATGTGATACGCGAGAGTTGTCGGTCTGCAGAATCCAGTTCAGTGTTGTGGATCATCAATAGGCCACACCTGCAAAACCCAAATCACAGAAGAATTATTCCCGCTGTGTCGACACTTCCAGCTGCCCAGAACTGCATGATTGTGCACATTTCCAGTACAAGTGGAGGCCTGAGTGTTCAACTGAGACCAGCTATAGTTTTTAATGGTAAAGCAAGTAGTCGCCCTGCTCACCCTTTGAATCCTCCCCGTCTCACCCACTTTACCTCACAAAATACTGAATGAAGGCATTCTGGATATTTTGTCCTGCAGATGATGCTGGTCCAGTAAACACTGTAGTAGCAGTAGAACCAGTCTGAAGGAACCAACAGCAGCTCACACGTCGTCTAAACTCCTCTTTGATTCCACTTTTATTTCACCCGAATCATTTTCTGATGAGCCCGTCTTCTCTCCTCATTGACAACTCCATCATACCACTCTCCTTTGCTCTGCATGGAAATAACTTGCCTAACGATGGTTTTGTGTGTGAGTGTGTGTGTGTGTGTGTGTGTCTGTGTGTGTGTGTGTGAGTGTGAGTTGTCTTCTTTATTTTGAAATTTATTGTTGCCTCCATTCATTGAGTTTTGTGTACTCTTGTTATTCTGTTCAGTTCTTTCTGGATATATATCACTATTTCCTTCATCATAAAGTGAAATAATGCCGTAGAAACTTTGATTTGATGTTTTGATCAATAGATTCAGTAAATAGTCTGTTGTGTGCTAGATTGAGATTCATCGAGAATCGTCATTGTTATGGAAATCATCACTGGCTTTCTTTGATTGATTCAGTTTTGCTTCTCAGTTGTTTTGCCATCACATTCACGTTTCCATGCACTCGATCAGTCTTGAGGTGTTTCCATGTTATTTCTTCATTTCCTTCGTTGTGTTCATTGTTCCTGTTGGTTTCTTGCTGTCACCTGTTGTCGGAGTCGTTTGGATTATTCTTGTTTTTTAGTTATGCTTCATAGTTTTGTCTTGTGAGTGTGGGTGTGAACGTATAAGCAAGTTATTTCCTGCGCATACCCTTTCTCATTGATATGATTTAGCCTTTGCTTTACCACTGTTCCCTTGAAAGACATGAACGTTAAAGCCAGACTCCTGTAATGACCCTGATGTAGAACCCATTGTGAAGTTGTTGTCCTCTGATCCTTGAAGTGTGTTCCAATCTTGTCCTGACCACATTCTCCAATGTCTGTCTCCTTTAATTTGAATTTTTGATTTTCTTTGCTCCTTACTTGTTCTTCTTCCGTATGGAAGATGAAGAGACGGAGACGTCAGTCCTGAAATCAGAGCTGATTCGAGAGCCAGATCTTCTTTCCGACGTCTCAGAGATGAAACAAGATTTGATCAAAATGACTGCCATCTTGACTGCAGACTCCACAGAGAAATCTCCTTCCTTAGGAGGTTGTGGTCTAGAGAAAGGGACTGAGGAAGTTTCTGGAGAACCATTAGAAATAATGGAAAAGGACTTAGAGAAAGTTAAAGAGGACTTAGAGAAAGTTAGTGAGATACTGAGGAGTGGAACTTATGACGGTGAGGCAGCTCAGGCGGTAGCGAAAGCATCTAGGATGGCCGAGGAGTGGGTTCTCCTCTCAGGGAGTGAAATAGAAGAGGCCAAAAAGATGGCCGCCTTAGAAAGTCAAGAGCCTGTCTTACGTGAAAGTAGGGGGAACAGAGGGGCTCCCAGACCAAGAGCCATAAAGGACAGCGGCGACCTTAAAGAATACCTGCTTGATGCACCTGTAAGCTCCAAAGTCAAAGCTAAAAAAGATGCAGGTGTCCAAGAACGATTCACTGACGTTGTGCTACGGAAAAGTACAAAGCCAACCACTCCAACTAAAGCGCAGGACAAAACCGCTGCTGGCGATGTTAAAAAGCCAGTAAGAAAGAAGGGGAAAGACCCCGGGCATATGGAGGAATCTAAAGATGCAGGAGCTCTTCTCAGTGTGCCCACAGTCCCGACCCCGGCGTCGCCCGTATCCCCAGTGATTGAAGAAACCCCCATTGGCTCAATCAAGGACAAAGTTAAAGCTTTGCAACAGAAAGTAGAGGCAGAGCAGAAAAGCAAAAAGGTGACTGGGAGAAAGTCTTCACATCTGCCCGTTATGAACAAACCCTCTCCAAAAGCCAAAGAGAGCCCTAAATCCAAACAGGGCCCCCCCAAATCCCCCAAAGCTGAACCTGAGAAGCTTGAGGAGACCATGTCCGTTAAAGAGCTGATGCAAGCATTCCAAACAGGGGAGGACCCCTCCAAACGAATGTCTGGGCTATTCGAAGTTAAAACGTCTTCTGTCTTGAGATCAGAAAAAAACACAAAATCTGAAACCAGCTCTTCAAAGTCCACGACCAAAGCAATAATGTCCCGTGTCTCCAAAGAACATGAAGTCTCGCTGGATTCCCAACCTTGCAAGAAAGAGACTCCTTGTCAGGATGAAGACAAAGATATCAAGTCTGCTGCTGCAGCCCAATCAGAGCTACCTGAAACTGTAGATTTTGGAAATGGTGGCCTTGATGATAGCTCTGGCAGCTTGAAACACGAGGCTGTGGCAGACTCACTAAGTGCCAGTTCTGGAGACGGAACGCCTCACCTGAGCTCTGAAGACAGTGACAAGCACGAGGCACTGGCCACCCCAGGCTCAAGCCCAGACAGTCTGTGTCTTTCCCCACAACAGACCTCAGCAGGCACGGTGATGGCTGCTAAAACAGAGAGTAAAGACATAGAGAAGTCTGGAGACTCTGGTCTAGGGACCACTGGGGACCAACTGTCTACAGAAATGACCGTCCCTGTCTCCTCCAGCGAGGCTGCAGATGACCAGGCTACAAGTGAGTCTTTATCTAATAGGAGGAGTGAATTTAAGCCATCTAAACCTCAAAATCTTACAAAGAGAATATCAGAGACTGTAGAAACCTTTCTTAGTGATGATGATGATGATGATAATGGTGATGATGATGATGGTGATGATAATGATGATGATGATGATGGTAGCCCTGATCATCAGCTAGTCCTGTGTTTAGTTGGTTCTCCAGCCTCTAGATCCTCTTCTCAGGGCCATGAAAACCTAAACCTGCCTTTAAAACAAGACTCGGATGCTCTCAGTCCATTAGCAGATGACTCTTTCACAATAAGCCACAGAGACTCTCTAGAAGGTAGTCCTCTTATGGATGACAATTCCTCGCATAAATCCCCAGACTCTATTGAACCCAGTCCAACCAAGGAGTCCCCTCCTCGTGATTCTTTAGAAAGCAGTCCTGTAGAGGCCAAAAGCCACCTAACCTTCACACCTTCACCAGGCTCTCCTAGTAAAACCTCTAGTCATCCAGATCCCACCAAAGCTGCAGAATTCCCCCAAGATGCTTTGCGTAGTAGGCTTCTCCGTGACCATGAGGCTAGTGCCAATGATGACAGTTGTGAGCAGACATCTCAGATGACAAGCTCAGGTAAGAGTCCCCTTTCCCCTGAAACTCCTAGTTCTGAAGAGGTAAGTTATGAAGTAAACCCTAAACCCCTTGACCATTCATCCCCCTCACTTCCATCCCAACCGGCTGTCATCCCTGAAGACCCGAAGGAAGAGGATGCAGCAGACAGCTATGAAGCTAAGAGAAAAATCACTCCAGAGGAGGAAATGTTTAAGATGGCAGCCAAAATAAAAACATTTGATGAAATGGAACAAGACGCGAAGAGCAAAAAGAAGTCTAGGAAAGATTTGTTTCCATCAGCTGACTTCAAAATAGGGGATGACAGCTTTGAAACCGTAGAGCCCACAAACCAGAGCCTTTGGCAAAGGGAATTGGGGCTCAGTAGAGCAACAGAAGAGTCAGAATTAGCTCTTTTTGATGATTCCCATATTAAAGTACAACCTCCCTCTCCTTTTTCAGCAGGTTTGCATGATGGACCCCAGAGCAAAGAGGTCAAGAGCACAACATCAGCCACTGTCACTTCAGAGGGACCTCACTCTGTCTCAGACCAGCAGCATTCCAAAGTCAAAGAAAAAAGTGCACAGGATGATATATCATCTGCAAAAGCTGATAAAGACAGTAGTGCAAAAAATACTGAAAACAGGACTGATGAGCAAAAGGAGGCGAGCTTACGGAAGTCAAGAGACGTTAAAGATGATGGTCCAGCTTTAGGTAGTAGGAAATGTAAAATTGGTAGCAATGTGACAGATGAAGCAAAAGGTGACCACCAGGGGCAAACGGGAGCAGCAGAGTCTGGACGCTCTGCAACTCTTCAAGTTCAAACAAAGGAAACGTTCAAACCAGAAGCATCTATTTATGATGACACAGAAGAGGACGATGAAGCACCGGGAGCTCCTAGGACTGAGTCCAAAGGTGTAACCGCGAAGGTAGACACCAAGGCATGGTCTGCCATGCGAGAGGATGATGCCACATTTGCAGCCCGAGTGAAAGAGGAGGAACAGAAGATACTCAATTTAGCTGTGGACCGTCAGTCCCTGCAGGCGACTCCAGATACCACACCTGGGAGAACACCAACAGAGGAGAGCACTCCCACTAGCGAGCCCAATCCTTTCCTTTTCCAGGAAGGGAAGCTGTTTGAGATGACCAGAAGTGGCGCCATTGACATGACCAAAAGGAGCTATGAGGAAGAAGGAGCAGGCTTTGCTTTTTTCCAAATAGGTGAACAGCCTGTAGAGGAACCTGTCATAGAAGAGGCTAGACTGGAAATTAGGAGATCTGTTGTCGAACCTGAGGTTGGTCTGAATCTAACATTAGGGATTAAGGATGAAGAGGATGAGAAACCAAAAGAAACGACTGATTCTCAGCCTCAATCTCTGTCTGAAAGTGATCAGCTAGACTCTAAAGCTGATACCTCCAAATCTAAAATCCCTAAAATGGGCATTTCGGCATCAGGCAAGCCTACAAAGAAAGATCAAACATCACCTGAACGTCTTGAAACCAAAGCAGACAAAAGTACAAATGAAGGTTCCACAGATTTAGCCACAAGTCCCCCTGAACAAATGATAACAAATGTTCAGACTGCAGAAACTACTGTCACTCGATCTGTTTACTCTGAACAAGGGCAGGAGTCTTCTGATTCCTCCCCAGAAGAACTACAGTCAGTGGTAGAAGCCCCTAAAACTCCTGCCAAATTCAAACCAAGTGCTTCCAGTAATGTTAAAAAGACGCCAGTGAAAACACAAACTAAGTCCACTTCTCAAAGTCGGGGCAAATCTGCCATTCCTTCTCCATCGCATGCAAGTTCCTCCTCAAACACCCCTAAAAGAGAGCCTTCCTTCACTTCTGATTCTAAATCTAGAATTCCGGTCAAGGCTAGCCCAGTCAAGCCTGACTCTGCAGTCAAACGTCCTGAAAGCACACAAGACAGGAAGCTTAAGGTCCCCATCAAAAAGGACTCACGGAGAAAGTCTGAGACAGACGCAGGTCCCTCTGTGGAAGTCAAAACCAAGACAACATCATCCAAAGCAAAGAGCTTCTGTGAGGGGGAGCCTGCCAAGCGCCCTTCTAAAAAAGAACAGGGTCGCCCTTTGAGTGCTGAGTCAGCAAAATCTAAAGGCTTCCAGTCCAGATTGCCAGTCCGGGGCAAAAGTGGTCAGTCCTCTAATTCAACAACACCCACTAAAGAGAAAAGTGAGTCACGCAAACAGTCTTTTGATTTTTTTGAAGAGATAAGTGATGAAGCAGCGAAACTGGTGGCGAGGTTGGCACAGGCAGAGAAAGAGCAAGAGGCCATATCAGATGACGAGAGCAGTCTCATTGATCCGTCAATCATAGAGAGAGAAACGTTCCCAGAGATGCAGTTCCCTCCCTCAGGAGCCGTCTTTCCCATTAGACCACTGTGGGACGACCCTGTTGAGACACAGATGCAGCGAATCCCAGATGAAAAAGTCCAAAGTCAAGGTATCCCCCCACTTTAAGGGGCTATTCTCTCTCTCTTCTGCATAATTAGTTAACGAACTGTAAAGGTGCTGCCTCTCTGTCTCTTTTAGTTATGTCCCGTTGTAGCCTATTTGAAATGCCTGTGTTGCTGTGTTGCTCGAGCCTGTTTGTGTTTGTAAAGACGTCTCTCTTTCCTTTTATGTGTGCTGAAGATCTCAAGATTGACTTAGAGACTGTATGGAACTTCTGATTAGTGAAATGTATATATTTTCGACACAATCACTCTGTAATGTCAGCAGCCGTTTGAGTGACGAAATGTGATTTTTCAATCTTAGCGTCACCGCATTATTTGTCACTGCCAGACATTAGAGGCACATTGCGCTCTGCGTTAGAGTTACTTGATTGATGGCGAACCAAACTGTCAATAGAAAGAAAGCCAGTGACCATTTGTGACTGATGTGAGTTGTGGTCTCCGCTGCGGCTCTGACCGCTCATGGCTGTCTGGTGGTATTTCAGTAGATCCACAGGATGAAGCAGAGAGAAAAGAGCAACGGTTGGCCATTATAGCCGACCACTTGGGCTTCAGCTGGACTGGTGAGTCACACTGCCTTAGTTTCTCGCTGGCGCCTCACATTTCTCCGTCAGATGAGCATATTCACCGATAGGTTTCTTTTTCTCCTCCAGAGCTAGCTCGAGAGCTGGACTTCAGTGAGGAGAGGATCAACCTGATACATGTTGAAAACCCAAACTCATTGCAAGACCAAAGCCATGCTCTATTAAGATGTTGGGCTGAGAAGGAAGGACCGCATGCAACAGGTCAGCTTCTGGTACCTGCATATGGTACACACTTTTCAATAACACCAGTGAAAGCTCTAAAGCCACAGTTCCACCGCAGTACGTTTCCAAAGGTCAGAGGGAGCAGATCAGAAGGTTCTGGTACGGCAAAGCGCACTCAGGCCCAAGTTGTTCTCTTGTGACTCAGGTTAAAAACCGCCATGCTGCGTTGCACGCCGACATTTCAATTAACCCAGTTAAGAAATCCATCAGTGAGCGCAAAGCACTGTATGTAAACAACAGGAGGGTTATGGGTGATGAAATATTTTAATGTTGCTGGCAAGTCTAGAGTGGCGGTTGTCACAGCGGAAAATTGTACCCGGTGGTTCTTTCCGTACCATCCACAACTTTTCAGTCGGACCATGCAAAAGCCTGCCCCACCCCGCGACGCTCCGACCAGAAAGTGCGGTGGAACTGCGCCTTAAGTGTGCTTCCTGTTCCAGCAGAAGCCGGCCTCATGAAAACTCTTACAAAGATCAACCGAATGGACATCGTTCACCTCATTGAAACCAAGATAATCAAATCCACCCAAGACGAGACATCATCGCACACCTATGCAGAAATCGAAAGAACCATCGCCCTGGACCATAATGAAGGTGCACAAAGCAGTTTTTCTTTGAAATCAACTGCTCGTCACTCACTGTAGAACATTTGTACTCTGTCCCTGTTCTGAACTGCCGGTTAGGTTTCTCTGCTCTGCATGAAGACATCGACAGCCCGAGACCGGGAAGACACGCAGAGGCTGCTGGTCGGAGTCCAGGCTCCGGACAGGAAGTCCCCGTGGTGTCGACAGAAGATCTGTCATCCAGTTTGTCATCACTTCACGAGCCGGCAGGACTGGAGACGGACTCCACAGTAACAGGCCTCCTCAGAAACACACAGAAAGAGAAATTACAAAAAGAGATGGAAACATCTTAGTATGTTGGCTTACATTTTACTTTGTTTGATCTGTAACATGGTTTTAGGCAGTGACCCGCCCAGCCGTCATTTGGACCTTCAATTTTCTGAAAAAGAAGACGGCCAGAAAACTTGCAGACGTTTCGCTCAAAGCCTCTAAAATTTGTGAATAATAGCCATCACTATTTGTCACAGTCTAATTTTGCTTAAATCCATCTTTCTTTGCCAACATATGGTGAATTATCGGCTTGAGTACACAACTCGCAACTGACTTCTGGTTTGTATCATGCCCAGTAACGAGCTACCTGATGGATCAATTGATAACATGTGCCGTATACTTTTGAAAGGCAGCCTCAGATTGGTTCATAATCCTCTGACTCATCCTGGTGCGTTTAAATGCTGGGGCACACAGGAGGAATTTTCTTTCCAAGATGCTGAAGAATTCTATCTGCAGAATATCTGTAGCCCGATGATCGATCTAATGTTTCATTTCCAAAATAGTGACACGTTTGAATAACTGCACATCATTCATGCTTTTCATTGAAGAATAATATATTCTTTGCTGTGAAAATGTTGATTTTGATCTAAGTAATGACAATCATGCTTGTTCCATCACCACTTAATGTGTGACTGTGACATTGTAAAGTATTGGACTGCACTATAGGAGGCCTGCAGAGATCTAATAAAAACTAAATGGGGAGAATAGAAAGTATTTGTAGTACTTGTAGTACATGTGGTGAAGTTTGGAGTGAGGGGAGTCAGGTACAGGTACAGATACAAGTGAAAACCATCACCAATGAAAATAAGCTATTACCTTAAAAGAAAAAAAAGACAACTTTTTAATGAAGCAAGAAAGGATATTAAAAGCATCAGCAAAAATGTCAAAGAGAAAAGGAAATACATTACTGTTAAGAAGCCAAATCTACATGTTACAATGTAGTATTTACTAGTCCAGAATGTAGCAGAATGTACCACTTATGCCTGTCTATCTATTTATCTATTTTTTAAATTAACAACCCCCCCCCCCCCCCAGTCGCCTATCAATTTGGACACCAAGATTTCTGGGATGGACACCCAAAACAATTCTTGCCTAAAACCATGATCTGCAATATGCATTACTACATTAGTTTTGCATTGAAACATTAAATGACTGAATATTCTCTCTCTTTGTAGCTCATCCCAAAGAATATATGAAGAAGTGACGGACTCTGTGCACACAGGAAGTTATAAGCAAGTAAGTCCTTTCTTCACACTCTACCGCACCTCTCCATACAATCTGCGCCGCCATGGGATGGACCCGGTGTACAAAGAGGCTCCTAAGCTATGTGCCCAGGTTGCCACGCCTCCGTACCCCTTGTCTGAACTGAGTGATGATGAGGGAACTGCAGAGTGTGAGGGAGCGGAGGGAGGAGAGGACTGGAGCTTAGAGTGTCTCCAGACAAGCCGGTCTGGACTCAGCCTGGATCATTTATGCCCTCTGTCGCGGCGAGAGACATCCAACAGATGTCGAACGGGTGTGTGTGAAAGTCAACTGCTGTCCATGACAGATTTTGGAGCTAGCTTGTTTGAGGGTGAGCAGGCAGAGCAAGACTTTAGAAAACTCTCAATGGAACTTACAGGAGGCAAGAATGTCTCTGAAAATATACATCTCACGCCTACAAGTGAACGAGCGGAACCTCCTGATCAGTGGATTCTGGACCAAGACGCGATGGAAGAAAACCCACACACTAAAGAAACGATCTCAAGACACATGAATGAAGTTTCACGGCGGCTTTATAAAGTCTTGTATGGATATGAGGTTGATCCAATCTGTTATGACGTTGAGGATGTGTCTGTCCTGCTTGTGAGTTCATCGCCAAGTGATGGAAACCAGAGTGTCATGAAAGATGAAGTTCAGGGAGCTGTCGCTGACACAGGGCCTGATAATGACCTTCCATCTTTGGCTACGCTTGAGGTCAGTATTGACCAGGACTTGGTTTCAGGTGATGGTGATGTCAGATCCATTCATGGCACAAACCAAACCCCAAATACAAGCAAGAAATTAGCCAGTCTTTCTGATGTTAGCTTAGAAATCCCAGGCTTAATGCCAGAAATCACAACTGGCACTGCCTTGGTTCAGGTATCGTATGAGTCATATTCAGCGGAAGATAAACCCGACAATGAGGCGTTGGCCTCAGTAGAGTTTATAAAGGACAATGACACACATCAGGATGTGGGCACTTCAACCGTATCACTGTCTGAACTTCATGGTGGTTCATCTTCTCCTGAATTTGGCGATGCGTCTGTGCTCCTGACAGACAGCCGAACCTCGTCACCTGATTCTGTGATGTCAATGAAGGACTTTCATACCCTCGCACCCGATTCTCCGGTACCTCAGTTTAGGCCCTTGTCCCCCCTCCCACCACTCGTGCTTCCATGGGAACCTACAGATGTTGGAACTTATCAACCCACACAGCCATTACACATTTTGCCAAGGGGTACACCTGTGCTTTTAACGGTGGAGCGACCATTGACGCCAATGGTATCAAACAGAAGGCCATTTGGAAGGCCGGTGTCACCAGGCAGTGACTATAGTGGAGAGAGATCCATCTCCCCACAGTCATTAACATTTGACATAGATGACAGAGCTTCGTCACCCCAGTCTGCCATTTTAGAAACAGTGCATTGGCTTTTTTCAGCTTCTGAACAAGGGACTCCTGATTTACATGAGAGCAGGTTATCGTCTCCTGATTCTACAGGCGCCGTCTCCGCATGCTTTCTACCTGACTCCCCTGTCCCAGGGTTTTGGCCACCAATCTGTGATCTCATTGTAGTTGGTAAATGTGATTCGCCATCTCCTGGGTCAGACTCTACAGATTCAGAACCTGAAATGGCCTTCCTGTCAACGCATTGTGAAGACAGGCCGTTATCTCCACAGTCTGTGGCCTCAGTTGACGAGTATAAAGCTCTGTCACCTGATTCCCCGCCACCTGATTTCAGTCACATTTGCTCTGATTCTGCCATAATTGCAGTAAGAGTTAGATCCAGTTCTCCTGAGTCTGCGTGCTCAGATTTAGAATATGGATCTGTGTCACTGCCATGGTTTTACCATGACGACAGAGCTTCATCACCTGCTTCACTTCCATTGGGAGATGAGTGTGAATCAGCTTCGCCCCTTACAACAACTGAACCTGCTCAGATTGTGAGTTATTCCATGCTTGATGATCTAAAACCAACAACAGCGATAGAAGTAAAATCTGAGCATGATGATGACTGGATCATTGTTCCTCTGTCCGATGTTGAGGAAAGACCCTTTTCTCCCAAGTCTTTGTCTCGTTGCAGTCCAGTGTCACTGAAGACAGCAATGTTAGACAATAGATCTAACTCTCCTGACTCTGATACATTAAATCAGTTTCTGTCCCCAGATTCACCAATCCCACAATACCTAGAGGCTGTGAATCCCATTTCTTCTATGTATCACTCATCCTCAACAGAATCAGTGCTCTCGGACACTGAGTGTAAACCCATGCCATTGCTGTCCCATTTTGAATTCAGGCCAGTATCTCCAGATTCTTGTGGCTCTGTTAGTGACAATAGGTCATGTCCAAATCCTCACAGTAAGCTACATTATGATGAACCACACATACCACCAGAAGCTGTAGAAGAACATTGTGTTCAGAGGCTTAAAACAGAAACAGGTGCTACTCTTCATGTAAAGAAAAGCAAAGACATTTTAACCTTGAAGGAGTCCAAATTTAAAGAACAAACCCTTGTTGATAGTGATGCTCCCATCACAGAATCGGTGAAGCCTGATATCAGTCACACTGAGCGAAACAGTGCTGCTTCACTAGAAGAAACTATAGTCTTGTCCGATGATCAGATTTGTGAGGAATTTCCTCCTGAATTGTTGAATGTGGACAAATCAAAGAAAGACAAAAAGCAGAATGTATCAGAACATCATGAAGACTTTTCTGACTTGATACCTGAACCGCATGAAGAGCCAAACTCAAGTGATCAAGCTGTCACACATTCTTCACTGTCTGAAACCACATCTGGACATCTGACATGTATGACAGATTCTTCTATGACTGTGATGACACAAGAGTCTTCTGCTTTTGCCCCTCAGCATGAGATAACATTTTCTTTTCCAGAATACCGTACGTCTGTTTACAGTTTGACTCATGACGCTGAACTGTGGAAGCTCATCTCCCAAATCCACGACCCGCAGTACGCCGGAGAAACTTTCCTGAGTAAGACAGGAAGGTTTCAGCAAACAGGAACAACCACTGACTTCTGGGATGAGAAGGTAGAAGGTGAAACTACAGATTCACAGTCAGAACTATGTCAGAAGTCAGCGTCATTAGATTCAATGCCAGAACATGGGCCTCTGTCTCCACAATCACTAAAGCTGCTGGGACCACTCAGACCAGATGCCTCTCTCTCAGGGAGATTTGTGGACAGTCAGCAACCTTTGACACCAGATTCTCCCATTCCTCAAAACTTCACCTCCTTTTCGGTTTCCTCTCAAGTTTATCACCGGTCAGTCTCAACAGAGTCTGTATCATCAGATCTAGAAGTGGAATCTGAATTAAATGTTTCATCCCTGTTTGAGGTCAGAGGGTCTTCTCCAGATTCTGTGTCATCTACAGATATCTACAGAGCATTGTCTCCTGACTCACCAGTCCCAGAGTTTCAGTCGTCTTTAGTGGAGTCTGTTGTCAAGGCTCCATTTGACTGGTCATCATCATTTGAATCAGTAGATCCAGATCTTGAATATGAATCTGTCTCATTGGTGTCATTCTCTGAGAGCAGGCCACCATCTCCATATTCTGAGGACAAAAACTGGCCAATTTCACCTGAGTCTTCTGTTCCAGAATATTCACAGGTTATACCAGAATTTTGCCTTTCAGCTACATTTGAAAGATCCTCATCACCAGTTTCAACTTGCTCAGATTTGGAATTTGGGGCTTTGTCAGTATCAGTGCGCTCTGAAGTGAGACCATCGTCACCTGATTCAGTACTTTCTGGAGATGGGTACACAGGGGACTCTCCAATCCCTCATTTTAAAACAGAATTTATTGAATCAGTGTCCGCCATTACCCATAGATCATCGTCACCAGATTCAGTTGTTTCAGATGCTGAAGATAGAGAATCCAGAGCAGAAGTGAACATTTCTGAAACACGACCTGACTCTCCAGAATCACAAACATCAGACATTACAGAAAGGGTACTGGATGCTAGTGGTCAAACGCTAAAGGCCATCAGGGTCCCAGTCGATAGGCTTGTTTATGATGCCGATCTTTGGAAGCTAATCTCACAAATACAAGATCCTCAATATGTTGGAGAGACATTTTTTAGAAGAACTGGAGATTTTGAGTATGCTGGAACGAGACTGGAATATGTTGTTGAGGATTCGGATGTTAAAGAATGGGTGTCCAAGCACAGGGTGGAGTTAGACATTCCAAATGTGTGTTGTGCGGCGGTGGAAGCAAAAGCAGCGTCACCTGATTCTGAGTTAGAGTACACACCTTTGTCATCTGAGGAAATATCAGCACTAAGTGTTCTCAGGGCTGATTCACCAACATCTGTGACAGATTCATGTCCGGATTCCCAACTTGTCCAATTTGACAGTAACTTGGTTGACATCTCACAGTCTCAACCATTTTCACTGCAGTCTGATGTGTCAGACGAACAGCTGGACCTTTACATGACAGTCACCGCTGAGGGAAGCAGACCTTTGTCACCACATTCAGTAATATCAATGAATGAAAATGACACATTATCGCCTGACTTGCCCTTACCAGACTTTACAACCATAGTTCCTGAGACATTTCAAGCTGCCTTCCAGTACAGATCCTCCTCAACAGAGTCAGAGCTATCAGACAGTGAATATGGGTTTTCCTCTGCAGTGACTTTCACGGACCAAAGAGCAGATTCACCGGATTCTCTTGGTTCCACATTAGAACACAAGAAATCGGACGCTGGTGTGATACATAAAGCCCAACAGCTGATATGTCAACTCTATGACCCTCATTATGTCAGAGACGTTATTGGGAACAGTGCTATCACAGATGTATGTGACGCTGTGATAAGTACAGAGTTGGTCCCATGCAGTTTGGTTGTTGAGGAGCTCAGTAGACCAGGATCGCCTGAATCTGAGGCACAGTACAGACCTCTTTCACCTGCGGCCCTCAGTGTTCTGAGGTCTGACTCTCAAGACTCGGAACATTCTGACATGTATAGTAAATTGTCTCCAGATTCACCCACTCCACAATTTTCTGTGTCACTCGTTGAATATCCAGTTGTGGGAGGTGAGAGTCCAATATCTCCAGAGTTTGTGTCAGACACGGAACTCCAACTTTCAGAATTGGACACTTTTGCATCAACATTGAAGTCGTCCTCTCTTGAAACTGAATATTCACTAAGTGAACGAAGCCTGCTCTCTACGGACTCACCACTGCCTGACTTCAGGTCAAGATTGCATGTAACTAGTACATGTCAATCCTTCTCATATGAATCTGATCACTCAGAAGGTCAGAATTTATCAGGATTCATTCTTACAGATTCATGCACTCATGAAAGACTCATATCACTACACTCGGTGTCATCAGAGGCTAATAGGACGTCTCTTTCACCAGAATCAGAAGTGGAATACAGGCCCATTCAGCCGCAGTCAGTGAAGTTAGTTGCAGAAATAAGGTCATTATCTTCTGATTCAACAGTGTCTGTCAAAGAGTCTCGGCCTATATCACCAGACTCTCCTCTGCCACAGTTCATCCAAAGTATAGTCCCAGCTGTGTTCCTTTCAGAAGGCAGATCACCATCGCCATCTAGCATGTCTGACACTGAGTCAGTTGTTGTGGACTGGCCAGAAATAGATTTGATGGAAAGATTCTTTACACCTGATTCTGAAATAGATTTCAGGTCACTTTCACCTGATTCACCTGTACCTGAATTCACACCGTTAGTCCTTGGGCATCCTATCATTCTATCAGCTGAATGCAGATCTACCTCTCCTGAGTCACTTTACTTCTCTGATATTGATTATCAAGATGAGCTACTTGTTTCGGTTTTAGATGAGCACCGGCCTAAATCACCTGATTCAGAAGCATCTGGAGACCAGTCTGATTCACCTGTACCTCAGTTCATAGGAAGGGTAGTTGAACGATTCCCATCATTTGTTGGGTTTACCTCAGCATTGCCAAACGTAATCATGTCTGATGTTGAGCATTCCCTACATCGTACCGAAGATAGATTGGACACTTCAAAACCATCAGAGACTAAAGGGAGAATGTTGTCAACCAACTCAGATATGTCGATTAAAGACATTATATTGCTTTCAACAGACTCTCCCATTCCAGAATGTAGAAAGGTGGTACAGGAGTACAACAGCCTGGAATATAGATCCTCTTCACCACAATCAGTGTCAACAGATTCAGAGATGGAAATAGAATACTTGATGATGTTATATGATGATCGACCTTCATCTCCTGACTCTGTTGCGTCACCAAGCAAATACACAAGACTCTCACCCGATTCTCCCATACCTGAGTTCAGACAGTATTTGCCAGTTTCATTTGGAGGTTTCAGTGGGTACAGGTCATCATCACCAGAATCAGTTTCCTCTGATATTGAACTTGCGCCATTACTTTCTGGCTTGTTTCAAGAAGATAAGAGACCAGATTCTCCTCACTCGTTCCTATCGATGAATGAACACCGTAGTCTGTCAGAGTCTCCAATACCACAGCATACACACATCCAACCTAACACCTTGGTAGTTACAATTAGATCCATGTCACCTGTGTCAATATTCTCAGATGACGATTTAGAGACAGACTTGTGTATTCCTTGGCTTTTTGAGGACAGAGCTGAATCTCCAGACTCAGCTACATGTGAAGATGAATTAAGACCACTTTCACCAGATTCTCCCATTCCTCAGTTCATAAGACAGGTACCAGAATCATCCATATCACATGTGGTCTCCAGGTCCTCCTCACCAGAATCAGTATTGTCAGATCTGGAAATGGAGCTGTCCTGCCTATCGTGTTTAGGAGATCGTTCTTCCTCTCCTGAGTCTTTACAGCTTTTTAGTAATGACTCAAGGCTTTCTCCTGATTCGCCTGTACCAGACTTCAGACAGGCCTGGATAGAGACTCACCCTCAGCTCAGTGGTTACAGCTCATCATCACCTGAATCTGAGTCTTCAGAATTAGAATACGCTCCTCTGATTTCACAGATAATTGATATTGAGGACAGAGCAGACTCATGCCAATCCTGCGGGCCTGACCGTGATCTCAGATGTCTGTCTCCTGATTCACCATTGCCCCAATATGCCTTGAATGTACCCAGTATGTATGTTATGAGGTACAGATCAGTATCAACTGAAACTGTGTATTCAGATGAGGATTTAGACACAGAGTTGTGCATCTCCTTACTTAGTGAGGACAGAGCAGAATCACCAGATTTAGCTGTGTCAATTGAAAGATTTCGACCTCTTTCACCAGATTCACCCGTTCCTGAATTTACCGTAACAGTCGCAGACATCTCCATGTCACATATGGTCTCCAGGGCCTCTTCACTTGAATCAGTACTCTCAGATTCAGAAATGGAATTACCTCCATTATTGTTCTTAGACGATCGCCCTTCATCTCCTGAGTCTTTACAATTTATCATAAATTACAATAGACTTTCCCCTGATTCTCCTGTACAGGACTTCAGACAGCCTGTCATAGAGACGTACCCTCAGGTCTCTGGTTTCAGGTCATTATCACCACAATCTGAGTGTTCAGAAGTCGAATATGCCTCTTTGATTTCACAGATGTGTGACTGTGACAACAGATCACACACTCATCAGTGTACATTACAAGGGTTTGTCAGATCCCTCAGGTATCTAAGGTCTACATCACCTGAGCCAGGGCTTTCAGATTTGGAAGTGGATTCACCCTTTCAAACATTTATGGAAAGCAGACCTTCCTCCCCTGAATCTCTTTCACTACTCACACTTTCCCCAGATTCCCCTCTGCCTGACTTTGCACAGTCAATGTTGGAATCATCTGAGTCTGTTTTCAGGAACACATCAACTTCCCCTGAATCAACATATTCGGATAATGAATATATTGTCATAAGCCTGGGATCACTAGATCTACACAATAGAGCTTCCTCACCTGGTTCAGGAGCATCTGGAGAGGAATACCAAGCACTGTCACCAGACTCTCCCATACCTGACTACACACCAGCAGTACATGAGCGTGTTATTGTAAATGTTGGATATCGATCCCCTGAACCCGTCGACTCAGATATTGAGTATGCTTTGAGTGAGTTTTTAATATCCATGAGTGTCACTGTGGACAGATCAGATTCTCTTGGATCAGTAGAATCAGACATGGAGGACAGGCCACTCTCTGCTGAGTTGTTACCAGAATACAAACCCCTGTCACCTGAGAATTGGTTAGAACCTACACACATCCATTCAGTGTCTCCAGAATCTACTCAATCACTTGATGAATGCAAGAGGTTGTCCCCAGACTCGCCTCTTCCTTGGTTTACACAAAATGTTCTGGAGGCAGCAACAGCAGAAAAGCGCCCTGGGAGTTCCCCAGAGTCCCCGTGGTCTGATGAAGAATGTTGCTTCTCATTGCCACCTTCATGTGGCGCTACTGAGCGAACTCTGTCAGTTCAGTCACAAAGCTCAGATGACAACTATCGACCCTTGACCCCTGATACACCAATACCTGACTTTAGAAAAACATGTGTGGGAAATATCTTGAGTGTGAGAACCGTATCACCGGCAGATTCATCAGATCATGAAGATTCATCACCATCTCCAATTTCCTGTTTTACAGAAGGTAGATCAATTTCTCCTGAAGCTTTGGAGCCATCCTGGGATCAAATACAGGCACTAAAATCAGCGGTAAATGAATCAGAAGGACCCTCAGACAGCTCTCCCCTGTCAACAGCAGAGCCTCTCCTCGTTGTTGCTGAGTATAATCTCGTTCACAACGCTGAGGTCTGGAAGCTGATTTCTCAAATCCATGATCCTCAGTATGTAGGAGAAACCTTCAGCAGCAAAACAGGGTTTATGCAGTTTATTGGCAGATCAATAGAGTATGAGAGGAGCTCACAACAGAATCTAGACCAGGACTCGGTGAAAGAAAGCAATGAACCGATTGTGTTGGCCACACCGCCAGAGGTTGATAATGGATTCCCCACTACAGATAAAACTGTGGATGACCATCTCCGCACGTCAATCGTACAAGTTATATCTGCATGTGAATCTCCTCCGCCGAAGATTGAACATGTGTCTTCAGGAGCAGCTCCGTATCGGCAGGAGGAATTCAAATTTGAAGCTCCTAACAGGGATGAGGATGATGATTGGGTGATTATTGTTGACGTTGAAAATGATAGTACATGTTATTCACCAGAATCTTTGATATACGATATGCCGATGTTCACTATTTCAGACGTAACAGGAACACAAGCTTCGTCACCAGAATCTGTAATGTCAGTGAGTGAGGTGAGACCACTCTCTCCTGATTCCCCTCTGCCAGCATTCACCATGGCACTGCCAGAATGTGTTGAGTACCTAAGATCAACATCATCTTCACCTGAAACCTTAGCATCAGATATAGATTTCATGCCATCGTATTGGGAGTCTGAAATTGTAGAAGGCAGGCCGTCATCTGCAGAGTCTGTGCTGTCTGGAGATCAGTGTGAAGAAGACAGGCCATCGTCGCCTCAGTCAGTGCCAGAGTACAGACCTGTGTCATTTAAATCAGCTGTTCACATGATAGACAGAAGAGCCTCGTCTCCAGAGTCAATGCCTGAGTACAACGAGAACCGGTCTCTGTCTCCAGACTCACCCATTCCACAGTTTGTAGTATGTTTGGATGAACACACAATCACACACTGGTCATCCTCACCAGAATACCTCAGTTCAGATTCGGAGTGTGAGCTAATGGTCACATCATGGAGAACCGCTGATGCTGAAAGACCATCCTCACCTGAATCCACATCGTCTGCCAGCGAGTTCAGATGGCTCCTCCCCGATTCTCCAGTACCTGAGTTTATGAGGATATTATCCTCCTACTTTATGGATCCTACCCCTGTGGACCGATCATCGTCACCAGTATCTGTAACATCAGAGTCAGAGTTTGTGGCTTTACCGATCAATTGCTGGGTTGATGACAGCCCCAGGCCTCAGAGCCCTGAAAGCTTTGAATCAGGTGAATTAGACTTTGTTCTTGACAGTGCTGGTAGGTTCCTCTCTGACACAGAACTTTTAAACCAATTCACGCCTCCTTTTGTGGCTGATCAGTCAACCCCGTTACCAAATGAAAGTCCAACAACTGCATCACAATCGTCACTTCAGACAAGTGAGAAAAAGTCTGGCAAAGAACAATCTAGTCCCGAACAGCAACAAATGAAAGTTTGTGAAGTTTTGTCTCATGAAGAACGGATTAAGCAAAGCTCTCTGGGTAGAGGCGACATCCGTGAAGACTTCTCAGTTAAAGATGGAGGAAGTGAAGAGAGGATCCTACAAGCTCACAAGGAGAGCACGGCAACTTTTCTTCAGGTAGGACCGAGAGCATGACAATAGACCACGTAGACTCACCGTCTAACTGAGATGCTCCCGATGTGTCTTGATGAACTAATGAAGTGGACTAATCGATCAGTTCCGTTCTGGCTGACATGTCTGCAGCTCAGTTGCATGTTTTAGACACTTCACTACATAATGAGCTGTTGGCTGGAGTGACGCTAACCTGAATCGCTCATGGTTGAGGTGTGTGCCAGCTGATATACCGTCAACTTACTGAGATCATGTCAACATTTTTTCAGGCTCGTCCTCAGACACTACAGTCTCAGGCTGAGGATGAGGTGTACAGTGAGGTGCTGCCTGCTACAGCAACACGAGCTGCCAGTAGAATTGATGAGCTCGTCACTGAAGCCAGGATGAAGTCACTGGTTCCCCTTCAGCTCTCGGAGCAGAGCTCTTACAAAACCCACCGAAGTGTGACTCCGATTCTGCCTCGGTGTGAGAAGACAGTGGGGGTGGAATGGGAGACATCTTCAGTAGAAGCTCAGTCCAGTGAGCTTTTTTCACCCATGCCAACAGAGTTTGTGATGCCAGCAGATTATGAGGCGGTGTTTTCAGGACATCAGACACTCGGGGTGTCCAAATGCAGCCTGGCTTCTCTAAGGGATTTAGGTCTGGTTTCTCCAGTGTTCAGTGAATCCAGTTCAGCTCCGGCTGCCATACGAGCTGCCACTGAGAGAAAGTCTGAAAGCAGTGAAGAGTTTGAGTTTTCCCACTCAGACTTTGAAATGGGCTTCTCTAAAGTTGGATACAAGGAAACAAAGGTTGTACCAGAAGCATCCAGAAAGTGCTCTGAGTCTCCACACCTGTCTGACTCAGATCTGGAGTTCTTTGACTGCAGACAAGCCTTGTCTGACGTCTCTGATTCCGAGGACGTGAACCTGGACCGTCAGATGACATCTTATCATATCTCCGAACCCCCTTCCCCGATTCCTGGGAGCACTCCGGTCATCAGTTTCCTGAAAGAGGGGCTCTCTGCTCAGCCATTCCTTCGAGTCGAGGACTACAAGCATTTCTCATCCAGCAGTGAAAGTCTCGGGGAGTTTGCTTACGATTCGGAGGGTTCCCAAGAGTGTCCTGTAGAGGGTGTTCCCCCTGTAGAGCTCCCGTCCAGAGATCAGGCGGGGTATTGTAACGATGATTACTTCCTGGGAAGGGTAAGGAGCCGAGCATGAGCACAGTGCTGCACTGGCCTCTGGTTTGAACCTGATTGCTGTGGGGCTGCATTTGATTCCAGACACTTGGAACACTCACTCCCTAAACCGGACTGCTCAGTGCTTCTGTGTGCATGAAAGCTAAATGTGTTCAGAAAAACATTTTCTAACCGAAACACTTTATTTTGGCATTAATGCCTTGATGTTTGTGTCTTAATAGTGAATTCACCAGGTCACTTGCAGGTTGCTTGTTTTGTTTTCTGATTGTGATTCTCGTTGAGATGGTTTGTCTGGATAAATGTTTCCACGACGCAGTAAGTGATGCTCGTGTTTAAAATACACACTGACATGCATCATGAATGGATTAGTGTGAAATCTACAAACTGAGTTTAGGCAGAAGAAGAGCTGCATGAACCGAGCAAATGAAAACTGACGACACTGTCATGGTGTGAACTTGTGATCGATGCTTCAATGTGGAAACCATCACTGGATGAAGGTGAAAGGTTTAAGGTTAGAATTCTAGACCTCAGTCTTACATGACGACAGAACAGGAGGGAAAAGTTCCAATTTAGGAAACGTTTTTGAAAAGTCGTGTTTCCAGCGCGTGAGGACAATGAAACACAGTGAAAGTTTCACATTTTCACTTGAAATCACTTCCCTTGTAAAATGGGTCTTTGTCTCATATTGGGGCACTGTGACATCCAGAATCAAAGGTTCTACGTAGATCATCAGGGGAAACATCCAGTCTGGCATCATGACATTGGCAAATCAAAGGTTTCATCATTAAGCTGATTGTCTTTGTGTCGCATGCGGTGGTTTTGTTTTTCCATTTTGTCACACAAAAAAGTGAAATGTGTGTACTAGGTTTTCCTCATTAACACAGACTTTAAAGTGTGTCTTTTCAGTGGACATTCCGATCTTTGCATGTCAGTTTTAGTCATTGGGACATTATGTGGCTGGTGTTGTGACGGTTGCGTTGTGCTCCCAGGAGGTAGCAGAGGAGCTGGGAGTGCTGTCCTCCGATAGCTCGGAGGAAGAGGTGCTCACCACCCGGGTGGTCCAACGCAGAGTGATCATCCAGGTAAAGCAGCATGGCGAGCTGTAGCGTGGCGGAGGCTTCGAGAAGAGTTCTGGTGCCTTGAGAGGATGAACACTGTCAGATGTAGGACTCCGCTGATTTGGTCATTTCCTGTGTGCAAAGGGAAAATTAAAGCCACATTATGTAGAATTCTCACTGGAAAACCCAAAGCTGCTTTCCAGAATGATTTGAATGACAAATACACTTTGAGCGTTAAGATATTCCCTGCAGTGCTGCTGTGGTTGTTCCAGCATTCTGATTGAGGAGATTTTTTGATTGCACTTGCTGAATAATTTGGATGAAGGTAAAACTGACAAGTTGTGTTTGTGTGTTTTTGCGAGCAGGCCGACACTCTGCTGGACATCCCATCACAAACCGTCACAGAAGAGAAGTACACCGACGAGCACGGCCACCTGGTGGTGAAGAAGGTGAGCAATGTTGTTTTCCTGCAGCTTCACCGTTCCTCTGTAGACTCTGATTCTATTAAATCAAATCCGGGGTGAAGGTAGCATCCATGGTATCATTTTAATTTTATGAATCCTCTAACCTGTAGCGACGTAGCAAAGACATTTCACAGTGTGGAATTATTGCTAAAGCTTCCCAAGCCTCCGACTTTTGACAGATGACACCTGTTTCTACTCTGAAGCATGATAAGAGACACACTTCCAGGACAGGAAGTAATGATGGGAACTGACAACCAGCATGAACATTCATCACCCTTTACTGATGGCTTCACACTTGATCCTACAACTTTAAGACAAAACAATGGTTATTCAAAGTACAGCTGTGCTTTCAGACATATAACTAATCTAAGTTGTCTGTCATCCATGATGATATTTTCATAGTGTCATTTCTCATGGCACTATTGTTTGTCTCATTGACACCAAGTCCAATGCTACTTTGGAATATTTAGAAACAAATCATGTCAAGTTAAAAAAGACGTGCACATTATATCGTCAAACACAAAAATGTATATCAAAAATGGAACTAGAGCTACACTCAGTAGAGCGCAGAGGTTCACCAACACCACATTTTTTTTGCAGAATTGAGTTAGCACTGTTTGCATGTTAGCTGTTAGCTCATATCAATGCTAACTCGGTAGCTAAGTCAGTGTGTGAAACACTGAGTGTCTCCATGGCAAGATGTTGATTTGCTTTGATCTCCTCCATGAGGAGCCTCTCATCTACTTTGTATGGGACATTTTCTCACAGTTTTTGAGGACTTAATCAGATACAGTTCGCCGTTAACATCCCAAAGTCTAATCAATTGATCCTTGGATGATGACAAATCATCCCTAAAGATTTCATGCAATACAGGTTTATAGTTTTTGCGTCAAGTTGGTCAAATACATTCAAACCAATGAAAACGAAAACATGAAAACATAACCGTCTCGGCAAACTAAAGTTAGAATATTTTTCGACATGAGACTTTGAAAATGCACTGATTGAATGAGAACACACTAATAAACACTGTTGAAGTATTTCGATGAGTTCATGTGAAGGCTCTATGTGTTTCAACAACAAAATGCTCAAACATTAAATTGGAGTATTCCTGGCCCATATTCTTTTAATTAAATTAGTTTGGTATATTTTTGTTCCTTCAGATTACTCGCAAAGTGATTCGTAAATACATGTCCCCGGATGGAATGGCGTCTCAGGAAGTGACTATAGAGGGCTCGCACCAGGAGAGCATCCGGATCGAGGAGGGCGATGCTGTCTCCAGGGTGGTGAAGAGGACGGTGCTTCACAGTGGCGGCGAGCAGAAAGAGGTCAGAGGGTTTTCTTCTCTTTGTTCACAAGGCGGCTTCCGGTGGATCGGCTCAGGTTTTCACTCGTTTTCTGACTGAAAACACACAGTGGATTAATGTGGAAACGCTTGCTCAGCATCCTTCTGGGCAAAACACATGTTCTCTTGTTGGTTGATGTTGGAGGTTCTACTTCATCGTTGATCCACACAAATGCGTCTTTTCTCGCCCGGATGTCGGCCACTGCCACTGCTTGTGTTTCAAATCAGTGTTGGCAACTTTTCAGGATGCAAAGTTGCTGTTGATTTTCCTAAAAGTTGGTCGAAAGCAGAAAATAAAGTCACAGCTTGACCAGCACATGCCAATGATGATGGAAAGAGAAAAAACATCGGCGAAGACAGAAAAACTGAGTTAAAACTGTATACAAGTATTTAAAATTCTCTTTGTCAACCTGAGAAATACATGGTTTGGAGTAATACCAAGTACTGTAATGAAGCAGTTGCTAGATCTGTTAGCTTCACTGGCCAACCTCACTGGCTATCCTCAGCCTCGCTGGCTCGTCTCACTGGCTAACCTCACTGGCTAATCTCACTGGCTAACCTCACTGGCTAGTCTCACTAGCTAACCTCACTGGCTAGTCTCACTAGCTAACCTCATGGCTAATCTCACTGGCTAACCTCACTGGCTAGTCTCACTAGCTAACCTCATGGCTAATCTCACTGGCTAGTCTCACTAGCTAACCTCATGGCTAATCTCACTGGCTAGTCTCACTGGCTAATCTCACTGGCCAACCTCACTGGCTATCCTCAGCCTCGCTGGCTCGTCTCACTGGCTAACCTCACTGGCTAATCTCACTGGCTAACCTCACTGGCTAGTCTCACTAGCTAACCTCACTGGCTAGTCTCACTAGCTAACCTCATGGCTAATCTCACTGGCTAACCTCACTGGCTAGTCTCACTAGCTAACCTCATGGCTAATCTCACTGGCTAGTCTCACTAGCTAACCTCATGGCTAATCTCACTGGCTAGTCTCACTGGCTAATCTCATGGCTAATCTCACTGGCTAATCTCACTGGCTAACCTCACTGGCTATCCTCGCTGGCTAACCCCGCTGGCAGTGTTGGGAAAGTTCAGTTCACAAATTTTAATATCAACTAGTTCAGTTCATAGTTCATAATTGAGTTCCAAAAATGAACTAGTTCATAGTTCTTTTCTTTTTAATATGTTGCTGTGTGGTATTACCCTCAGAATACTGGCATTTCCCTCTTGTTGCCCCCCATTCAGTCACACTAATAGCCAGCTGCAGCTTCCCACCCCTACAGTATATTTGCCAAAACATGAATGGTGTAGCGAGCAGGAACGGGACTCGGAGGCGGTGTGTCAAAAGACGTTGGCAGTTTCATTGACATCCAGAAGTTTATACGGAACAGTAACAGGAACGGACTCCCAACTCGGTGGTTGCTAACATGCTAACTCAAAACAGGAAGATACCACCAGTATCAACTGTCCCACCAGAACCCTTTAAAGGACCCATATTGTCTATATCTCATGTTTCACAGTCCCTCCTCTGCTCATGTGGATAATAATGTGGCTGATCCAGTAGAAACACTCACAACTAGTGAAATTCTAGTATTTCTTGGACTGAGCTGACGTCACCTCTCATGATGGTGGTTCTCAGCTCCTCCACCTCCTCCACCCTCACGGAGACTGCAGCCCAGCCCACAGCCGCCTCCTCCACCCCCTGGGTGACGTAGCCAGCAGCTCAGCTGGTAGTTGTAGTAATGTACTGACACATCTCGGCCCTCCTTAGTCTTTTATTGTGGGAATAGCAGCAGGTTTCAAGAGGAGCTTCTGAGGAAGTCCAGTTTCAAAGTACCGTAGTTCTGGAAGCTTCTTTGGTGAAGAGTCGCTCACAAACAAACATTGTTTGTGGAAAACAACAAGTCCAGCCACATTGGCCGCTGTGCTTCTTCTTCCACAAGACAAATAGTGAGGAACCATACTGGTACCTGAAAATACATTTTCTCCAGTGGACATGAAGGTGAAAACACATTTTCTCCAGTGGACATGAAGGTGAAAACACATTTTCTCCAGTGGACATGAAGGTGAAAACACATTTTCTCCAGTGGACATGAAGGTGAAAACACATTTTCTCCAGTGGACATGAAGGTGAAAACACATTTTCTCCAGTGGGCATGAAGGTGAAAACACATTTTCTCCAGTGGACATGATGGTGAAAACACATTTTCTCCAGTGGACATGAAGGTGAAAACACATTTTCTCCAGTGGGCATGAAGGTGAAAACACATTTTCTCCAGTGGACATGATGGTGAAAACACATTTTCTCCAGTGGACATGAAGGTGAAAACACATTTTCTCCAGTGGACATGATGGTGAAAACACATTTTCTCCAGTGGACATGAAGGTGAAAACACATTTTCTCCAGTGGGCATGAAGGTGAAAACACATTTTCTCCAGTGGACATGATGGTGAAAACACATTTTCTCCAGTGGACATGAAGGTGAAAACACATTTTCTCCAGTGGGCATGAAGGTGAAAACACATTTTCTCCAGTGGACATGATGGTGAAAACACATTTTCTCCAGTGGACATGAAGGTGAAAACACATTTTCTCCAGTGGACATGATGGTGAAAACACATTTTCTCCAGTGGACATGAAGGTGAAAACACATTTTCTCCAGTGGACATGAAGGTGAAAACACATTTTCTTCAGTGGACATGAAGGTGAAAACACATTTTCTCCAGTGGACATGATGGTGAAAACACATTTTCTCCAGTGGACATGAAGGTGAAAACACATTTTCTCCAAGTGGACATGATGGTGAAAACACATTTTCTCCAGTGGACATGAAGGTGAAAACACATTTTCTCCAAGTGGACATGAAGGTGAAAACACATTTTCTCCAGTGGACATGAAGGTGAAAACACATTTTCTCCAGTGGACATGATGGTGAAAACACATTTTCTCCAGTGGACATGAAGGTGAAAACACATTTTCTCCAAGTGGACATGAAGGTGAAAACACATTTTCTCCAGTGGACATGAAGGTGAAAACACATTTTCTCCAAGTGGACATGAAGGTGAAAACACATTTTCTCCAGTGGACATGAAGGTGAAAACACATTTTCTCCAGTGGACATGAAGGTGAAAACACATTTTCTTCAGTGGACATGAAGGTGAAAACACATTTTCTCCAGTGGACATGAAGGTGAAAACACACTTTCTCCAGTGGACATGATGGGGAAAACACATTTTCTCCAGTGGACATGAAGGTGAAAACACATTTTCTCCAGTGGACATGAAGGTGAAAACACATTTTCTCCAGTGGACATGAAGGTGAAAACACATTTTCTCCAGTGGACATGAAGGTGAAAACACATTTTCTTCAGTGGACATGAAGGTGAAAACACATTTTCTCCAGTGGACATGAAGGTGAAAACACATTTTCTCCAGTGGACATGAAGGTGAAAACACATTTTCTCCAGTGGACATGAAGGTGAAAACACATTTTCTCCAGTGGACATGAAGGTGAAAACACACTTTCTCCAGTGGACATGAAGGTGAAAACACACTTTCTCCAGTGGACATGAAGGTGAAAACACATTTTCTCCAGTGGACATGAAGGTGAAAACACATTTTCTCCAGTGGACATGAAGGTGAAAACACATTTTCTCCAGTGGACATGAAGGTGAAAACACATTTTCTCCAGTGGACATGAAGGTGAAAACACATTTTCTTCAGTGGACATGAAGGTGAAAACACATTTTCTCCAGTGGACATGAAGGTGAAAACACACTTTCTCCAGTGGACATGAAGGTGAAAACACATTTTCTCCAGTGGACATGAAGGTGAAAACACATTTTCTCCAGTGGACATGAAGGTGAAAACACATTTTCTCCAGTGGACATGAAGGTGAAAACACATTTTCTCCAGTGGACATGAAGGTGAAAACACATTTTCTCCAGTGGACATGATGGGGAAAACACACTTTCTCCAGTGGACATGATGGGGAAAACACACTTTCTCCAGTGGACATGAAGGTGAAAACACATTTTCTCCAGTGGACATGAAGGTGAAAACAGATGTGGAACAACAAAAACAGCAGTTCAATGTGAAGCAGCAGAGACTGAGAGAGCAGAGAAGAGGCTCCTTGGCACATTGGTGGGTGTGTCTTGTTTTGGTTTCTCCTCATGTCAATCTTCCTGGAGGCGGGGCTTCTCCAGCTCTGTGACGTCATCAAATAGAATCAAGGTGTTGAGCTCCCCCACCAGTTATTTATCTATTTATCTGTTTATTTGAGCAGTATACATTCTGCTCAAAAGCAGTGGGCTGAAGCAAGAAGCTTATGAGTGCCTACCCCCTAATTCAGTGCAATAAAAAGTACATTTTACACTGGAATAGAAAGAACAAAACATCAACAAAAGAGAACTTGTTACATTACAACGACTATATCAACACAGACCAAACTTACGACACACACACACACACACACACACACATGCACATATACGTTGACCCTACTTCTCCTCCTGGTGGCGATGCGTTTCTTCTTCTCTGTATATTTCAAAAATCTTTTGTTTGTATTTATATTTGAGGAGGTTGATGTTTGGACATCGTTTCAACTCCGTTTACAATTTGAAGACGAAGTATTAATGGTGTAGGCAGAGTCTGAGGTGGTGCTGCAATGTGTCGCATGTTGATGATGCATGTTGTGACTCTGTGCTGGCTGTGGTTGCCAGATTGGCTGTTTTCCCCCCTACATGTTAAGGCCTGTTTAGGGTGCTTTAGCTGGGTTTTCCCACTGGAAGGCTCTAGAAATCTGGCAACCCTCTTAAACAAGGTTAAACAGTGAGAGCGCCGTTCACAAACGCCAGAATGAGCGCCGTCGCAGTAACGTTCGTCAGGCAGAGATACAGTATGTTGAGTTCACGTTCACCCAAAACATGAACGAGTTCAGGCACAACACTGCCCGCTGGCCAGCCTTAGCCGAAATGGTGAGCCTCGTTGGCTAACCTCGGCCTCGCTGGCTAACCTCGGCCTCGCTGGCTAACCTTGGCCTCGCTGGTTAACCTCGGCCTCGCTGGCTAACCTCGGCCTCGCTGGCTAACCTCGGCCTCGCTGGTTAACCTCGGCCTCGCTGGCTAACCTCGGCCTCACTGGCTAACCTCGGCCTCGCTGGCTAACCTCGGCCTCGCTGGTTAACCTCGGCCTCGCTGGCTAACCTCGGCCTCGCTGGCTAACCTCGGCCTCGCTGGCTAACCTCAGCCTCGCTGGCTAACCTCAGCCTCGCTGGCTAACCCCGCTGGCTCGCCTTAGCTGAACTGGCCAACCTCGTCTCCTCGCCTCATTGGTTAAAAGGCTGTTCATCCACTGCCAAGCTGTTTTCATATTCATGTGGACAGAGTCTCAAAGTTAATGAGACAAGTTTAAAATAGTTTTACGGTCGCTGTTTGGAACCAGTGCGGTGCTACGCGAAGATGCTACACAGAGATGCTCGCAGGTCGTCCTCACTGAAAATGTCTATTAGTTGCTGAACACATGAATGATCCCACCACTGTATTTGTTGTAGTTTAATATATCCAATCTGTCGGACTGATGAACTCTGAACCGTAATGTTCACTGTGACGTTGTCCTCCTCTCTCCAGCTGACCTTCTCGGAGCCGCCGCCGCTCGCCGCCACTGCCACGATGTCGGAGTTCGAGGTGGAGCCCGTTCAGGGCCGGAAAGTCAGTAAGGTGGTGAAAAAGACGGTGGTGCGAGGCGAGAGGATGGAGAAGCAGATGGGAGAGGCCTCGCTGGCTGCAGACCTGCCCTCAGCCAGGGAGGACTTTGAGAAGGTGAGTGAGACCACCTCAGTGTTACCACTCGTTTCCACGACAACCAACTGTTCCTTCTCTGGAGTCGCAGACAACGACTTCAAGAGCAACGTATTAAAATTTCACCAGTTTCCTTGTCTGAAGGCGATGAATGTTTCCATTCTGCTGTTGTCTACATCTAAACAATCAACAACAACATTTCTTGACATTCGTTTTTCGTCCAAAGCTTCCTGAAACCAAGAAGTGAAACCCGATGCTGTTTTCAGTTGGTGGTTGTCGTGACAACGAGGCCTCAGTAGCTCGTTTACACCCTGGACAGTTTCTTCTCCCCTTCTTCTGATCAGTTTCTCCTCCCTGGTTCTCCTCCCTGGTTCTCCTCCCTGGTTCTTCTCCCTGGTTCTTCTCCCTGGTTCTTCTTCTCCCTGGTTCTTCTCCCTGGTTCTCCTCCCTGGTTCTTCTTCTCCCTGGTTCTTCTCCTCCCTGGTTCTTCTTCTCCCTGGTTCTTCTTCTCCCTGGTTCTTCTCCTCCCTGGTCCTTTCCTTCCCTGGTTCTCCTCCATGGTTCTCCCCCTCCCTGGTCCTTTCCTTCCCTGGTTCTCCTCCATGGTTCTCCCCCTCCCTGGTCCTTTCCTTTCCTGGTTCTCCTCCCTGGTTCTCCTCCCTGGTTCTTCCCCTCCCTGGTTCTTCTCCTCCCTGGTTCTTCTCCTCCCTGGTTCTTCCCCTCCCTGGTTCTCCCCCCCCCCCCTGGTTCTCCTCCCTGGTTCTTCCCCTCCCTGGTTCTTCTTCTCCCTGGTTCTTCTCCTCCCTGGTCCTTTCCTTCCCTGGTTCTCCTCCATGGTTCTTCCCCTCCCTGGTTCTTCTCCTCCCTGGTTCTTCTCCTCCCTGGTTCTTCCCCTCCCTGGTTCTCCCCCCCCCCTGGTTCTTCTTCTCCCTGGTTCTTCTCCCTGGTTCTCCTCCCTGGTTCTTCTTCTCCCTGGTTCTTCTCCTCCCTGGTTCTTCTTCTCCCTGGTTCTTCCCCTCTCTGGTTCTTCTCCTCCCTGGTCCTTTCCTTCCCTGGTTCTCCTCCATGGTTCTCCCCCTCCATGGTCCTTTCCTTCCCTGGTTCTCCTCCCTGGTTCTCCTTCATGGTTCTCCCCCTCCCTGGTCCTTTCCTTCCCTGGTTCTCCTCCCTGGTTCTCCCCCCCCTGGTTCTTCCCTTCCCTGGTTCTTTCCCCCCCCTGGTTCTTCTCCTCCCTGGTTCTCCTCCCTGGTTCTTCCCCTCCCTGGTTCTTCTCCTCCCTGGTTCTCCACCCTGGTTCTTCCCCCCCCTGGTTCTTCCCCTCCCTGGTTCTTCCCCCACCCCCCGGTTCTTCTCCTCCCTGGTTCTCCTCCCTGGTTCTTCCCCTCCCTGGTTCTTCTCCTCCCTGGTTCTCCTCCCTGGTTCTCCACTATGGTTCTTCCCCTCCCTGGTTCTTCTCCTCCCTGGTTCTCCTCCCTGGTTCTTCCCCTCCCTGGTTCTTCCCCCCCCCTGGTTCTTCTCCTCCCTGGTTCTCTACCCTGGTTCTTCCCCTCCCTGGTTCTTCCCCTCCCTGGTTCTCCCCCCCCCCCCCTGGTTCTTCTCCTCCCTGGTTCTCCTCCCTGGTTCTCCCCCCCCCCCTGGTTCTTCTCCTCCCTGGTTCTTCCCCTCCCTGGTTCTCCCCCCCCCCCCCTTGGTTCTTCTCCTCCCTGGTTCTCCTCCCTGGTTCTCCCCCCCCCCCCTGGTTCTTCTCCTCCCTGGTTCTTCCCCTCCCTGGTTCTCCCCCCCCCCCCTTGGTTCTTCTCCTCCCTGGTTCTCCTCCCTGGTTCTCCCCCCCCCCCTGGTTCTTCTCCTCCCTGGTTCTCCTCCCTGGTTCTTCCCCCCCCCCTGGTTCTTCTCCTCCCTGGTTCTCGCCCTCCCTGGCTCTCCCCCTGCAGGCGTTGAGTTTAGCGGGGGGTTTTGGTAAAGTGCAGCTCCCCCTTGTGGTGGAGGAGGCGGTGGTGCAGGACGACGGCTCGGTGGTTAAAAGGTTGGACTGCATGGGAGTGGATCTTAACGCCTGCTGACCGTCTGGACTTGTTCCGCCATGCATTCATCTTATTGTGGTTCTCAACTCAGACATCAGTGTGTACAAGTTGAAGTTGAAGTGCTATGTGGTACACAGCCTGCAGGGGGCGTATGTCAGGGTCATTGGGATGCTCAGAGAACATAAAGACATGAAAAGAGTTTCTCTTGGTGTGAGATTTAGCAGGATATCATCATGGCCAGGTTGTATTTATGTTCCTGATCAGTGACAAACATGTTTTTTTAACATATTGATTTTTTTTTTATTCAGATTTTTTTATTTCCTTGCATCTCCCACAATGCCAGGAGTGTTTTTGAACAGAATTATTCGTAGTTTATAGGCTTTATTGAGAATCTTCAACACCTTAGAAACTTTCTGCAACTTATCAGTGAAGTGAAGCAGAACTTTGTGATGAGCTGATTTTCTTCTCAGAACTTCAACAAGTCAAACTAGCCTGAGCGTGGCTAGCTAGCAGCTAGCCGTTTGGTGCAGGTTTAACATCCAAAGTGTTGCTTCATGTGGTCATAAGACATCATTTCAGTTTCTTCTGGCTTTGTGGGGGCTTTTCCACCAGAAAGAACCAGTGGCTAGTTCGGAGCCAGGGCCAGAGTTAGCACTAGTTCTTTGTCTTTCCAATGCTAAAACTGGTTCTTAACAGGAGCTAAACCAGCGATACGCTGGGTCCGATTCCTTCCTGGGACAGCGAGGAACCAGGCCAGGGCCAGATGCGTCATCAGGTGGGGGCAGAGTTGTCACGACTTACAAGGCGGAGGGGCGCGAACCGGCTTTCTGTAAACTACAAAGAACACGGAGCCCTGGAGTGGTTATCGAGAAAACAATAAAAATAAAGTATTGAAACGATGTAATCAGTTGCACCCTGACATTAATGATACGAGGGAACGAGATAATTTAATCCTTGATCGCGGTGCCGCGGCTCTCGGGATGCAGCGCTCCGCCACGAGACGCTCCAATATTATTTTGTAACCCACAGAACTTTATAATGGAGCGATGCTTTTGGTTCATCAGCAAGTAAAAACCAAACTGCACACTAATGTAAATGAAAGTTTGGATTTTTTTTCACCATAAAATTAGCCTTTTTATGGTTTCATGTGAAAGAGAACTTTAATCAACGTGTGTTTACGTAGGTTTCCATTATAAACGGCTGTAGACACCTACACCTCCATTCCTCCTGATGTTGAAGCATTTGATTCAGACACGTCCAGAAATAAAGTGAAAGGAGCAGAAATTCACTACGTAATGTCCAAATGTTGAAAAATAAGCCCCAAGCTCATTCACAAGTTTTTTTTTTTCTCTCTTGGTCTCTCTCTCTGGCCACTCCGTGGCTCTGGACTGAAACGGACGTGAAAAAACCCCAATAGAGCGACGAGGAGACTCAATGTTTACTGGCTATTTGGTCTGCAAGGTTCAGGCCACACTGTCCAAACTGATGAATACAGTCCGTCTCCTGGTTCTTCTATGAGCACTGTCAGTGCTGATCGGTGAGATCAGTGACGTATCATGTTTTGGAGTGACGTAATGATGTGGCTCTCGCTTGACTCTGTTAACGGTGGAAAAAGCACCAGTTGTTCGGCGGTTAAGAACCGGCCCTGAACGAGCTCCGGGTTCGTTCTGGTGGAAAAGCCCTAAGTGAGACCACATCCACTCACGTTAGCCTTTTTACTGACAGCTTTGTAGCTCCGACTCGTGGTGAAATGCTGCATGACAGTTAACCTCTTCAACATTAATAAAATACTAATCGTTTATCCTCACAGCTACGTGCATCCAGAGTTTCTACTCTGAAACTTTAAAGGTCCCATATTATGCAAAATTCCCTTCCTGATGGTTTCCTCACAGTGACGTGTTCAAGGACAAGTGAAGAAAGACGGTCTTCTCTCTCACTGGTTCCACTTTTTACTGAATCTCTGCTCATACAGGCCAATCAGAGACTTTCTCTTCATGACCTCATGCAGGGAAAGAACCCTCCCTCTGGTAGTGGAGCTCCACCCTTTTGATTTACTCCATCATTCAGGATCATATGAAAAACTCTAACAGTTAGCAGGGGCTAGAGTTAGCGACTTGTTAGTAACAGTAACAACACATACCACCGAGCTAAGTGACGTTCAGCCACACAGTATTTTCAGCTCTCCATCTTCAGGAGCTCCTCCTCCTTCTGGATCACATTCTGGTTCAAACTGGTTGAAAAGCAGCAATTCTAAAATCCACCATAAACATTAGCGCATAGTGTTTTTGATTAACTGGTTTTCCTGTTAAATGGTGACTGCATTTCCTGTAGCATCCATTGTTGAAGCTTATCTGAGTCTTAGTTTATTATATATTAAAATAAGACTCAGAAAAGATTGTAAATGCTGTTAAACAATGTTAATCGGGGTGACTGTGGATTTCTGTCAGTTTTTAACATCTGTTAACATTTGGATCACCAGTTAGCTTCATCTGAAACACCAGAAAGTTCTTCTCCCTGTTGGCAGAAACAGTAGAGTCATGACAAGAATTTTACACTGAAGTTCAGGAAATATACTTTGAATTCTTTGTTGTTGGAAGTCAGACAGGTGACATTGTTGAAAAACAGAATAAAATGGGACCTTTAATTCTAAACGAATGACTTCAGACAGTGTGTGATGTAGCGTGTAAGCTAACAACTTATTTTCTAACATTAAACTGGAAAAACAGACTCAATTCTCTGTCTCCCAGTCCAATTCATGTTTCATGTGTTTTCCAGTGGCAATTGGATTTGATTGGCTGAAGCAGGCTCATGACGCCCCCCCCGGTGGGGACTTGGGGGTGTTGCAGTGACTCTGGCTACTTTGTGTCTCTGCAGAAGTCGGATGCGTAAGTCACGTACCCAGAAGAGGACTGTGGTGAGGGACGCCCGGGGGAAGCAGGTTCACCTGGAGTGCCTGGACGACACCGCCGACGCCCTGCAGCCTGACGCCCTGCAGCAGCACCTGCACCAGCTGCTGCAGCGCTACTGCCACGAGGAGGAGGAGGAGGAGGAGGAGGAGGAGGAGGAGGAGGAGCAGCAGCAGCAGCAGCAGCAGCAGCAGAGTCTGGACTGAACAGCTGCTTGAAAAGTTCAGCCTCCCTTTTCCCAACCCCGAGCTTCACTTTCTTCTTGGGTTTCGTCAAACGACGGGACAGAGTTTTGTTGTGCTTTAACACTTTTTCTTTTGCTCCAACTGTGACCAAAGATCACACTCACACTCCCCACATTGTGTCTCCGTCTGGCCGGCTGCTGCGGTGGTGTCCAGCAGGACATCTGGGACGTTGTCGCCCCACGCACAGGCCTCTTCTTAAACAAACTCTTGTAAACATTTGTACATATGGCGATGGGTGGAGGAGGACACCGGGGGAGAGCGAGAGCATTTCATCCCAGCGAGTCCTGCTGGAGGATGGCCACCGACCCACCGCCCACCCCCCCCCTCAGCTGAACCTCAAACTCGCTGGTTTGTTTACGTCTACAAAGGCCATGTGCTCACGCCTTTCGTCTTCCCATCATGCATCTCCCTCCTTTGGTTTCTGTGTCGTGCATTTAACCCGCCTCTGTGTGTGTGTATGTGTGTGTGTACATAAATATATATACGGTGTGTATACTGGGAGAGGAGCTAGTGACGAGGGAAGTTTGGCTTTAGATTGAACACAATGTCTGTTTCACCTTTGACCTGCAGCTGCTTCCCCACATCCACCCGAAGTCCGCTTGGGTTCTACCCATCTATAAACGCTGCAAAAATACACAAACCACCTTTTAAAATGCGTCTGCCTCCTGTTCATCACACTAAAACACCCAGACCAGACGAAAGCCGCCATAAAACACGGGTTTATTTCAACACACGACTAAAACGAGCTCACTGGTCGACTTCCATAGACAAGAACTGACAAATAGGAGCAAAGCTGTTGTCATGGTTACAAATACAAACACGTTCATGTCACTACTAACAAACCATGAAACCTTGAAAAGTGGACGTGAATGTAAAAACCGCTCGTGTGCCAGCGCCCCCGAAACCAGCGCACAATGACAAACTGTGAAAACACCGGAATGAGCGCGCTGGTTGATTCCGTTGTATCTGAGATATACACCTCCACCATTACAACTGACACATCCTGCTATAATCTGAAATACTATCCTGATGCGTTTCAAACGTTATGTCGCCAATAAACAAACATACAGGTCGCGTCTGAAGGAGCAACAAACAAACAAACTATCCAACCATCAGTAAATCACGAATTTGAACTGGACCTTGTCTTAAACACCACAGATAGATCAACCGGAAGCAGAAGTCCAATCGTAATACTCCTCAACATGTTTACGCGACATTTGTTTGGACAAAAGTACCATATTGTCTGGACTATAAATCACTTTCTTCATTGCGACTAACATCATGCTAGAACTTGTGTCTCAAATGATCGCAGTAATACTATTGTCGACCACTCGATGTCTGTGGCTGACAGAACGCCGCTCTCGCCGTATTTGACTGATACTCGAAGCTAAAGTCTCCAAAACGAAGAACTGATTATGAACCTGGTGCCAAATCAGTGCCCAGTTTGAAATTAGATTCATTAAAACTACCACACATTGACGGTAGCTGCCATCTTTTCTACATTACGGTAAAAGTAACCTAAACTGCGCTTTGCTAATCCAAATCAAGCAGGTGAGCTAATTTCAGAGGAAATTTAAAAAAAAAACCTCTTTTCAGGTGGTTTTGACATTAGTGCGTGGTTTGTAGACTTGAAAAATCATCAGACTTTCCCTTGAAGCTTCACTGTTTTTCACTTTCACCAAGCAGAGGCCAACTTCACCGTCCTGCGTTCTCGCGTATGTACGTCTTGATTTATTTATTTATTGCGTTTTTGTGTGATCCTTTGTCGCTCCAGCAGCTGAATGTGTGTGTGAGTGAAGACGGTCTAAAGATCAATGACTTTTTTCTTGTTTTGGCCATCATAGACAAACTGTCCGAGTGTCTGCCGATGCTTTGATCCACATTTCAGACTGAACACCGGTATCACCCTCACATCCACTTTGACTGTGATTCCACAAAAGAGTGTGGAACAAACGGAGGGAAATTTACCATCGAATTGACAAACGAACATCTTGTATTTCATGGTGATTTAAGAAAAAGAAATTATATACACATTAGCAGTGCAAAACTATCTATACGGGCATGTCTGATGTTATCAAATGAAAAGCAGTAAAAGCTGATAAACCAACCTGAAACGCTAACAAAGCAGCTGCAGTGTGACACACCACAACAATTAAACTGTACATGTGTGAAACCCACTCGTGTCGTTCTTTTGGAGGATCTACAAACCGTAACGTCGGAACGACATGGGCCAACGGGAGGACTGCTACCAAAGACAGGCCATGCTCCTTTTGTATGTTCTGGTTTTTCATTGAAGTGTGTACAGTAAAACCTGTGCTCTCGGGATGCCTTAAATGCAAAGGCCAGGTGTCCCCTGAAGACAGATGTCCTCTCTTCAGAGGGACGGGTCACGAGGACAAATTGTAGGACCAGTTGATGTTGAATGAACCAAACACCAAATATGTTATGATTATTTAAAAGCACAGCTGAATCAATACAAGATGTATCCAATATATACACATGTATATAAGATAATTATTAAAAACCCTCTGGGCACCACATACGCTCCGCAGCAGAAGCTTCATATGCCTCATTTCCGGAGACGTAGTGCAGGGGTCTTCAACTCCGGTCCTGGAGGGACGGTGTCCTGCATGATTTAGTCTCACCCCAGACGTAGTGTGACTAAATCACATGGACACTGAGACTCCATTCCACCATGTCGAGTGAGGGCATACTTCACGCCAGTCCTTGAATCATTTTGATAGGCCAAGAAAATCAGATTTCTGATGAAAACTAGATGTGGTGATGTCGGTCACGCTCGGTGAGCGGTAGGAACCGTTAATAACCGTTATGTTTCATTAATTGGTGCATGATTTATGATAAAAACGGACAATCAATGCATTCTAACTACATCGATCTGGTTCCACCCTATAACTCTATGCTCCGCCTCCCTCGCCGAATCCCGTGTGAGAGAGGAGAGGAGAGGAGAGGAGAGGAGAGGAGAGGAGAGGAGAGGAGAGGAGAGACAGAGAGAGAGATAGAGGAGAGGAGGGGAGGGGAGGGGAGAGGAGGGGAGGAGAGGAGAGGAGGAGAGATAGATTGAGAGGAGAGGAAAGAGAGAGATAGATTGAGAGCATAGAGGAGAGGAGAGGAGAGGAGGGGAGAGGAGAAGAGAGACAGAGAGATAGATTGAGAGGATAGAGGAGAGGAGAGGAGAGGAGGGGAGAGGAGAGACAGAGAGATAGATTGAGAGGATAGAGGAGAGGAGAGGAGAGGGAAGATAGAGAGATAGGTTGAGGGATAGAGGAGAGGAGAGGAGAGGGAAGATAGAGAGATAGGTTGAGGGATAGAGGAGAGGAGAGGAGAGGAGAGGGAAGATAGAGAGATAGATTGAGGGATAGAGGAGAGGAGAGGAGTTGGAAGATAGAGAGATAGGTTGAGGGATAGAGGAGAGGAGAGGAGAGGAGAGGGAAGATAGAGAGATAGGTTGAGGGATAGAGGAGAGGAGAGGAGAGGAGAGGGAAGACAGAGAGATAGATTGAGGGATAGAGGAGAGGAGAGGGAAGATAGAGAGATAGATTGAGGGATAGAGTAGAGGAGAGGAGAGGGAAGATAGAGAGATAGATTGAGGGATAGAGGAGAGGAGAGGGAAGATAGAGAGATAGATTGAGGGATAGAGGAGAGGAGAGGGAAGATAGAGAGATAGATTGAGGGATAGAGGAGAGGAGAGGGAAGATAGAGAGATAGATTGAGGGATAGAGGAGAGGAGAGGGAAGATAGAGAGATAGATTGAGGGATAGAGGAGAGGAGAGGAGAGGGAAGATAGAGAGATAGATTGAGGGATAGAGGAGAGGAGAGGGAAGATAGAGAGATAGATTGAGGGATAGAGGAGAGGAGAGGGAAGATAGAGAGATAGATTGAGGGATAGAGGAGAGGAGAGGAGAGGGAAGATAGAGAGATAGATTGAGGGATAGAGGAGAGGAGAGGGAAGATAGAGAGATAGATTGAGGGATAGAGGAGAGGAGAGGAGAGGGAAGATAGAGAGATAGATTGAGGGATAGAGGAGAGGAGAGGGAAGATAGAGAGATAGATTGAGGGATAGAGGAGAGGAGAGGGAAGATAGAGAGATAGATTGAGGGATAGAGGAGAGGAGAGGGAAGATAGAGAGATAGATTGAGGGATAGAGGAGAGGAAAGATAGAGAGATAGATTGAGGGATAGAGGAGAGGAGAGGAGAGGGAAGATAGAGAGATAGATTGAGGGATAGAGGAGAGGAGAGGAGAGGAGAGGGAAGACAGAGAGATAGATTGAGGGATAGAGGAGAGGAGAGGGAAGATAGAGAGATAGATTGAGGGATAGAGGAGAGGAGAGGGAAGATAGAGAGATAGATTGAGGGATAGAGGAGAGGAGAGGAGAGGGAAGATAGAGAGATAGATTGAGGGATAGAGGAGAGGAGAGGAGAGGGAAGATAGAGAGATAGAGGAGAGGAGAGGAGAGGGAAGATAGAGAGATAGATTGAGGGATAGAGGAGAGGAGAGGAGAGGGAAGATAGAGAGATAGATTGAGGGATAGAGGAGAGGAGAGGAGAGGGAAGATAGAGAGATAGATTGAGGGATAGAGGAGAGGAGAGGAGAGGAGAGGAGAGGAGAGGAGAGGAGAGGAGAGGGAAGACAGAGAGATAGATTGAGGGATAGAGGAGAGGAGAGGAGAGGAGAGGAGAGGAGAGGGAAGACAGAGAGATAGATTGAGGGATAGAGGAGAGGAGAGGGAAGACAGAGAGATAGATTGAGGGATAGAGGAGAGGAGAGGGAAGATAGAGAGATAGATTGAGGGATAGAGGAGAGGAGAGGGACGCATTGAGATGTCTGGAATCTCGGTCTGGAATCTCGGTCTGGAATCTCGGTCTGGAATCTCGGTCTGGAATCTCGGTCTGGAATCTCGGTCTGGAATCTCGGTCTGGAATCTCGGTCTGGAATCTCGGTCTGGAATCTCGGTGTGGAATCTCGGTCTGGAATCTCGGTCTGGAATCTCGGTCTGGAATCTCGGCCCCGGGCTTGCTGGCGACGACTGCGTCCGCTGGAGCCACCAGGCGTTGTCGGCATCCGGCTCGAAGGACCAAGTTAAATGTCAGGTTTAGGCTACAGACATTTATTAAATCTGCAAGAAAGAAGAAGACAACAAGGATGAGCTTCAGTTACTCGTGAGGAGAAATGGCCAGGAGCGTGTTCAAGTTCACCTCCTACCCACTCTGGCTCCAGACCATTTCTCCTGCGTCTTTATTTCATTTAACAAAGGGGAGGGTTCACAGGATATACATCATAGAAACAAACATTTTCTATGCTTAGCAGTTTATCAACCATAAGTACAATCTCAGGACATCCCGCGCACATGAGACGTGGAGACGGCAGCTGTGTGGAAGATGCGGCTTTCTCTGTTTATCAGCCTCGGTCAAGACTGAGATTAAGCATGAATATGGTAACTGATGGTTAACCTGATGGTATGATAGAACTGTTTAACTTTTATGAAGATGTGTTGGTTCTGTTACAGTGATTGAGTTCTATAGATAATGATATTAGGAGCAGTTATCAACCTGTAAACCAACGTTAGCTCTGCCACAGACACAGGGTGCTAATCTTTGCTTTACTAACTAGTTAACTCACAATCCTACACATATCACATCAAAGACAACATCACACAGTAACTGAACACCATCTGACGACTCCTGACGTTTTACAAAACAAGTCTCATTCACATAAACTCATTCTAGAAATGGTCCTTTAGCAGAGACACACAGGAAGCAGATGCTAAAGACTAGCTTCGATGTTCCATTGTTCTCCAGCACATGGTGGAGACCCAGGACAGACTTCCTGTTCTCTGATAACCTCCATTTGAATGTAGTTTCTTGTGATCCGCCATCTTGTTTTGTAGTTCCATCACACGCCTCACACACACACACACACACACACACACACACACACACACACACACACACACACACACACACACACACCAAGCTGTATATAGGTAGTTAGGATTTGTTTTATTTGTTTTCATTGTTAATAAATATAATTTTTGGAATCATAATTGCTGTTTTATTAATAAACACAAAGGAGAATGAAATGTCGACTCTTCTGTGTCAAGAACTCCAAAATCCTTCAAGCTTTACTGTTAATTCTGGTAATTGTAATTAATTTAACTATTAATTCAAATTCCTGATTAACTGTTTAGTATATCTTATGAGACTGATAGAACTGAATTGCCTATCATTTCCTGTTAAGACAGTGGAGCTCTGAGGTATCGGATACAGATCAGATTAAAATTCAATAACATTATTAACAACTATCTCTGATAATTATTAATCATCAATAGCCAACCATAACATAAATAGTGATCCATATGAGGTAAGAAATCCCTACACTGGTGATGTACTGCATGGTGCCCAAGCCCTGACCATAGACTTTCTTCAGAATCTGCAATAATAAAACATACCAAATTAAAATGTCCATTGTGTGTCCTTTTATGCAAAATGTGATGGTGAGCAATGTGATAACAGCATAACTTTTGTGTGCCATTGATGCAAAGGATTTCGCCAGTCACACAGAATCTGGTGATGGTAGACGGGCATCTTCTCCATCTCCATAATGAGGTGAGCATGCCTCAGCCCACGGGCCGACAGGAGGGGAAATCGGGGGATGGGAAAGGTGTAGGTACAGGCTTCACCAAAGACAAGATGCCCCTCTGAGACGATGCCGCCATCGCCAAAGATCCAGCAGAGTCTGGTACTGGTTGTGCCGCTCCATGTCGCACTGGTCGTAGCCCTGCTGCAGGAGTCGCTGCGCCTTGCTCATGCTGGCGGCATTGAGCTGGTCACTCAGCAGGGTGACCATGCCTCTCTCCACGCCATTCTTCCCACACAAGATTGCAGGGAACATGCTTCTGATGGCTGGGGCGAGGCTCATCAGGATCTTGGGAATGTAGGTCAGCCAGATGTACTGCTGCAGCTGCCGCCGCTGTCCTTGATCCTCCTCCTCCTCCTCTTCCTCATTGCCATCACCACGTGGGGCCAATGCCTGCCTGAGCTTCTCGCAGTGTGGGCATTTCAGCTTCTCTGTCAGGAGGGTGTCGTTGTGCATCATGCCACACACTTGCCTGGCATTGCTGCCAAAGACCTTCTTCTCCAAGTGTTCCCCAGGCGGTGCCGGGCAGTTGGCATTGGGGCAGCGGATCTTGGCTTTCATCACACCGACTGGCTGCCAGAAGAAGGCTGGGGTGGTGAAAAAGGCCAGCATGCTGGGCAGTGCTCCCTTGATGGACACATAATAATCTTAAAACCTTGACGTCACTCTACAGCGACACATCCCTACCTGTGTCACAGTACCAGGATACAAGCATCCTTCATACGTAACGAGCAGCAGGGCCGCCCCTGGTCAAGTGGGGGCCCTAAGCAGGATTTTATGTTGGGGGCCCCCTTCCAATAACATAATAATAATAATAATAATAATAATAAATTACAATTACTAACGAATCAAATGAACAGCCTCTATCAACAGTGGAACAAGAACTTTGTAGATCAACAGTGGAACAATAACTTTACAGATGCACACGTCTGAAAACACTTTGTGGCCTAAGTCTTTTCTTTTTTATTTCAACAACATCCCACCTTCAAGTGAAGCACGAGCCTCTTCTTGTTTGGACTTTTTCTTTCTTTTGCTAGCTCCCGAATCGTTTTGACGTTTGGAAGCCCTCTCTCTCTCTCTCTCTCTCTCTCTCTCTCTCTCTCTGGCCTGGGGCTGACTTGGTGGAGGTGTTCTACGCGCCTCTCGGCAAAATGGACGCGCATCCTTTGCGCATTTGCAGAGAATGATGATACTTTATTGAGGGAAATTCAATTCACTTGCGCAAAATGGGGCCCCCCATGGATCGCGGGGCCCTACGCACAGCGCGTGTTCTGCATGTAGGGAGGGGCGGGCCTGGCGAGCAGCCACTGCCCAACTCCAATAGCTGCCACACTGGATCCAGGTATGCCCACATTGCTACAACATTGTCCGTTAGACTACTGGATATCGTGGCAAAGGCTTCCGGTTGGCCCTCACCGTGTGTGGTGTCCCCCGAGGGGAAGATGCAACGAGCCTGTTGACTGTGACGCGTAGCCCATCAGAAAGCGAGGTGACGTAGTGACCGGAAGCGGGCAGGGAATCCAAAAATCAAAACAGTTGTCATGACGAACCAACGCCTCTTCTTTTTAAAATGTGTTTTTTTTCCAGGAAAAAAAAAAACACACCACAAACAATCACCATTGCATACTCTTCGTCCGCCAGGTTTGTTGACTCTGGAATCACGTTTGATCTCACAAGGACTTTCACTCAGAAAGACCTTGTGGAGATTCTCAAGTGTATCAGTGGGAGACCTCTTCCTAAAGATTGTGCCATTTTTCCTGATTTCTCCAGTTTTTCCATTGACATCTCTGTGAAGGAATGTGTGGATCTGCGTTCTCGTGTTGTGGCGTCTGTTTTGTGCAACCTGTCTGCCAGCTTCCTTTGTGTCTGATGCAGAACTGCATCTCAGGTTGTCGAGCTCCTTGTTTTTCTTCTCTTAGTTTTGTCAGTGTGATCTTCAGTTTTTATCCCCCGCCGTGGCTGATAGGCCCCGAAGGGGGATCTTGAAACAGTCTCCGTACGTACGTCCGTCCATTCGAACGTTTCTACCTATATCTCGGCAACCCCTGGGCCCACAGTGACCAAACTTCACATGTGGATACATCTCAGAGGGGGAAGGGATACTATGGTGACCATGACCTAATTTGCATATTAAGTAGGTCACAGGGTCACGAAGTGCTTAAAAACACATTTTGGGCTCTGGAGGCCGAGGTTTTTGAGCTAGGGCTCTGAAATTTTATACACACATGATACACACTCCAGGGATAACCTCCAGTACACCAAGTGACCTGACCTTGACCTTGAAGATTGGTAGGGTCTGAAGTTTGCTTGTCATGGTTGCACAATACATGTATTTTCATATAAACATTCCTCCTCATTTCTCAGCAGTTCCTGCGCCCACAGTCACCAAACTTCACACATGGACACTCCACCTGGGGAGAAGGGGCACCATGGTGACCAGGACCTAATTTGCATATCAGGTCACAGGGTCACTAAGTGCATAAAAACACCTTTTGGGCTCTGGAGACGTATTTTGACATAGCTTATGAAGAAGACCTTTCAGATTCTACATAATTATCTACTAGGACCCATGGAACACCCTCTAGTGTACCAAGTGTGCTGCCTTAGAGCTGGCTTTGTGAGAAAATAGAAAGCCCTCCGGCGGGGGATTAGCCCAGCAACGGCCTTCTTGTTATCATTAGTTTTTATTGTTTTAATGTCGTCTTCAAGTGAACAACTGTGATTGTTTGGGGTTGTTGCTGTAATTCTTCTGAATGTTGTGTCTGCAGTTGCTGAGTCCACAATTTACTTTTCACCGACAACATTTACACGAGTATTACAAATTCTTACACACATTCAGAGAACCCAGTGTCGTTGTTGTGGCGACACTCTATTTTCAGTAGAAATGGTTTTAGCCAGGTTGTTTATGTAAGCTGATAGCTTCATACTGAATGTTCTGTTGTCAGATGTTCACCTTTCTTGTTACGTTCTGGATTTTCTGGAACATTTTGTTGACATGTCCTCACCTGCTTCTGCATCTGATTCTACTCCACCCAGATACATACTATCATGATACATGAAGCTGAGAATCATTCTCATCACTTGGTAAAATTGTCTGATCAGTTAACAAGTGGTGTGGAAATTACTATAAGGTTTTATCGTAATGGTACTTTTAACAACCTGCATATTGACAAAACACAACAACACAAAACAAAGTGATGACATTTGGAATTCAAGTCATGAATAGAAACTTGTAATGATTGATTTTTGTTTATTGCCTTTATTCTGTCATCAGGTCACCAATTAGTTATTCACTTTTATGATCCGGTCTGGAACAACACTTGAAAAACAGTAGATAGCTTCACTAGAGCCTTAACCAATAGAAATGTTCAACATCAGACACGGCATTGACTCAACAAATCCTGGCACATAGAGTCACAGAACACGGCAATCACGGACGTTTTTACTATCTGATCAACTCACCAGCAGGTCCGGGTGAAAAGTAAATGAAAAGTAAAATATGACAAGAATTACAGCATGTAGGATGCAAGAATCTAGAAATATGATTTTCTATGGTTAAATATTGAGACACAATACAAAGAGTGAAGTGTATGATCAGATGCCCCACATTGATGACATGTACATATTTACTTCCAATCATTAAAGATGAAGAGTCCAGCATTTTCAATGTAACCAATGATTAATGATTCAGAAAATATATAATATAATATCACTTGGCAATGACATATCTTACATCATTTTACAAAAATATATTTTTCTACTTTTTAAAATGTATCAGTTTTAAATTCAATATTTGAAACTAAATAACATCAATACGCAGGTCTTGACACACGCTGAACAATCACAGTCAATAGTCAGTATAAACATCCATTCACCAGTGACCAAACTTCAGTTGAGCCTATTTATTCAAAGGTTGCAAATAAACAAGTCTGTCAGGAAAAATAATCACATGGGGAAAGCATGAAGAAAGCAACAGTGGCGGCAGTCCAGCATCCACTAAAGGCTCGGCTCTGTGGAAAGGGGAAGAAAATAAAATTCACCAAGATGTTCAGGTCAAAACATCAACAAATATAACAGGTCAGGTCAAAACATGTCGAGTTGCACCTCTAAACATGAGGCTGCATGCTTGCATAGATACACTGCGCTTCCCTTTGCATGCGTTTTAAAGTTGATCAACATAGAATACCTGAGGTCCGTTTCACGAAGCAGGTTTATCGATTACCCCAGGTTATTGAACACCGAGTTGAGGGAAATGCGGGGTTTTCCGTTTCACGACGGGAGGTAATTCAAACCGGAGGAAGCGGGGTAACTCCAGCCTGTTTCACTAAGCGGTGTAACGTCAACTCCCGGTCAGTTACCGGGGCAACAGACGCTCTAGAACTAACCTGGTCGGGAGCAGGTTTTTGTCAGTGAACCTGGAGTTTTGCTCTGGCTCCGCCCCCTTTCAGACGGACACGGGATTTCATTTCCTCATTCAGCGGGGGAGTTTTGGTGAAACAGTTCTGCAGTGCCTCATTCCCGAGGCAAATTAGACGTCAACTTTATTCCCTCAATATGGAATGTGCTTTTGATAATGATCCGATGCTTCGCCGAGAATGTAATATTGGCAGACAGATCATCATCAGACCAGAGATGTACTGGCATTTCCAGACACCTTCCTTTTTGAGTGGTACGTTTTACTGCAGAGACCATTATGTACATCCACAGTTTAATCGCTCTGTACATTAGCAACATCACCAGCTGAGCCTTGCCCTGACGTCAGAGCAGATATTGCAAAGGGCAGTTTTCTGTACAATATTGGAGACGCAGAGCACCTGAGTAAGGCCACTGTATACAGCCAATCAGAAAGGTGTGCCTGGCCCTAAAAAGGTTTTTAGCAACTGTTGTTGTTTTCCCTGGAGAGAAACCTTCAAGAGTCATCAAGGAGGAGTTCCACAGGATTGCAGGTGAAGGATGAGATCAATTAAATAAATATTAAATAAAATTCTGTTAATGATATTGTGCTGCAATCTTAGAATGGGATTAGTCATTTTCCTGTCTTTCAGGATTCTTAAATGTGATAGGCTGCATCGATGGAACACACATCCCATCAAAGCTCCTTCAAAAAATGAAGCAGATTTTGACAGGGGTTACCATGCCAACCCCGGCTGCTGACCCCTTACCCAGACCGTGAACCAGGCCCCCAACAGAACTTCAACCGGGCTCACTGCAGGACAAGAGCCCGGGTGGAGAGGACCATAGGCCTGCTGAAAGCCTGTTTCCAGTGCCTACGTCACCTCAGGGTGACCCTGAGAGGGCCTTCATAACACCCTGCCCTACATAGAGAGGACCCTGCCCTACATAGAGAGGACCCTGCCCTACGTAGAGAGGACCCTGCCCTACATAGAGAGGACCCCGATGATGATGATGAGCCCATTGACTTGTCTATGTCAGTTGGCAGATGGCAGAGCTGTCAGAGACACCATATGCCATCATCACTTCGGGGTCTGATCACCACCACCACCACCACCACCATCACCACCACCACCACCACCACCAGCACCACCACCAAATAAAGACATGATGCATAATTCATTTGGTCTTTTTTATTTCCTACAAATACAAGAGCTAGTTTAGTTAATGTAATTAGCAGTTAGCATGATTCACCTGGGACTGTACACCCACCCTTAACTTGTGCTCCAGTAGTTCAATTTACACATCTGCCTTTCTAATCTGGTGGTCCAGCTACTGCATTTCCTTAGCAGTTGTTTCCATCTTCTGGAGCAGAAGATTTATAGATCTGTTTTACAGATAACTGGGAAGACATAAGGAGGACATTCAATGATTACAGTTGGACATGAATCCCACAGAATGAACCTCTGGTGTTTACTGAACATCTGTCTCACTGTCAGTCCTTGCAGTGGATGTTGAGGGACCCTCCTGCTGCTGCCCAGCCAGGCCCTGTTAAAAAGGATGTGTCAATACTTCAGTGTAGACAAAATATCACTCTTTATTCCACCACAATGTTTAAGAAATGTAAACGGGATGAGAACTATCATACCTCTATAGGCCTTTGTGGATCCTCCTCTGTAAAGGCAGCAGACAGGGTTTCCTCGTACTCTTCATCCTAGATGAATATGTTTCAGTATATTTAAACTACCATTTAGCAAGATCTTTGGAGTGTTGCCTACTTACAAGGTCTGTTGTGGCATGAGGGGGTCCAGCAGGCAGAGAGCACCATCACAATCTGTTGGGTGACAAAAAAAAGACATGATGGGGAAATAAAGATGAACAAAAATAGGCTTAAAGAGATATATAGGCCTCGGCATATTATATATTATGAAGGAAGTGGTATCTTGAGGGGTGAGCTCTGAAGAGGAGCTCCTCCAGGGATTCCCTCAGCCACTGGCCTCCCAACATTCTGCCTCTGTTAAAGGTGGAGGTGCTGGGCCACCACCCGTTTTACATCTGCCTTCTTTCTGTTGGAGTAAAGTCTGCGTTAGTTGAGCCGTAGTTATTTGACAGCACATGATATGGGTGAGAAGACATTTATGTGTTTGAAAACAGCATTATGTTGGAATAAAACACCTCACAGTCAAATGGCCACTTGATATTTACTGTACAATGTCACACATGATCGAAATTACGTTAAGAAATGTATTGATTAACAATTAAATTAGCAGCGGTCTCACCCGATTGGACAATGTTTTTATAATTCACTTTCAGCTGCTGCCAAGAGGCTTCTCCCCCGCGGAATTGAACATAAAAGAAATAAATGAATAAGCTACCATCAAGCAGTATTCCCTTGCAATAATGTTGTGATGACAAAGACGTTTGAACTTACGCATTCACTTGAGCAGCAATCTTCTTCCACGCCGCCTCCCTCTCTTTAGCAGCCGCTGCAACGTTGCGTATTTTTTTAAAAAATATGTTCATATTGGCCATATGATGGGATCAATACTTCCTGCTCCACTGGCGTAAAAAACTCCGCCCTCCACGTCTCCGTTGTCATGGTGACTCGTTGAATCGGGGCTCCATTGATGCGGTCTTTTTAGAGTCGTGGTGCACGCGCTTAACTCCAGGTGAAACTACTCTGAGTTCATCAAACTGATCAAAATCCGGCGTCGTGAAACCGAAAACTCAGTGTTTTCTGTCTCAGTGTAACTCAACTCAGAGCTCGGGGTTAAGCTCAGGGCTTGTTAAACCTGCTTCGTGAAACGGACCCCAGGTCCAGATGGCTGAACACCCACAAGCACAACATTGAATTTCATGACCTGCAAAAGGATGTTGGTGGAGAAAGTTATCAAACATATTGAAGGGGGGGATCATTAATAGTTAATATATAATTAGTTAAAATCTATGTGGAGCACATTTGTACCTTTTTAACAAATTAATTACACACCTTAAGAGTAGTGGTCCTTTGTCTTCATTCACTAGGAATTTTACACATTAATTATGAATAATTAATAAAAACAAAAACAAAACCAATGCTACCACATTGATTTATTAAATCCAAAATATTAATTTACATTTCCCCATTATTATTATTATTATTATTATTCGGAGTTGTGTTAATTGAGTGTACAAGCAGGTTCTTTCTTTTTTCCATGAGAGCTACCATAAACAGCCACACTCACTATAACAAGTCAATGTGTGGAAATATTTTAAAGTGGAACATCGGACACAGTCGAATAGTTTTATTATATGGAGCAGCACCATTTCAAGAGCAACAGAGCTTTGAGCAGTACAATCAATTTGATACCACATCCAAAAGGTAGACGCGTGGTGGTAGAAAGCGTTCACTAACAGTTTACTTATCCGTCTTTTTTAGCAGAGAGGATACCTTAGAACTGCACAGCTGTGAACACCATGCAGAAACAGTCATGTGTAGGTAAACTCTGGAGAGCAGCTTTAATCAGTACGTATAACAACCAGTCCGCACGAAGACAGCGTTTGGATCCGTGGCTCATTCTGATACCTGATCAATTATGTGCAGTTTAAGACTGGTGCTGGTCCTGACTGTGTTCATGGTCTTGATTGAATACACTTGCATTACATCTCATATCCCTTCCATATCTCTGAACTGAAGTGATGTACCGCATGCTTGTATCTTGTCTTGTTTTGTGTCTATATTAGGACTTGTACTTTTCATATTATACATGCTTCCTGTTGACAGGATTATTATAAAACACTCAATTAGATTCCATTGCTGTGCAGATGAAACACAAATCTATCTATCTATGAAACAAGATGACACTGATCAACTTCTCACACTCAAAGCCTGTCATAAATACCTGGATAAGCTGTAATTTTCTACTTCTTAGCTCAGATGAAACAGAAGTTATGTTTGGCCCAAAACATCTCAGCTCATTGAAAATGCTGCAGCGAGATTACTGGCAGGAACCAGCAGGAGTGATCATATCACTCCAATATTAGCTTCATGATAAATTTAGAATGAAATGTCAAACCCTTCTTTAATCCTATAAAGCTCTTAAGAACCAGGCTCCATCATATCTTACAGAGCCATTAGTCCTATGTAACCCCAGAAGAACACCTGGTTCTCAGAGTGCTGCCCCCTGGAGGTTTTCTAAAAGTAGAATGGGAGGCAGAGCTTTCAGCTGTCAGGCTCTTCTCATGCACAGGCGGCGCCGTAGCACCCCCTGGAAGAACCAGATCACCCCCAAGGAATGTTTTGGGTTTTTTTTGTTTTTTTTTAAGTGGGTCATCAATATTTTTTTCATATTAACTGGTTGATTAATAAATACATCAATAAAATGTGTTACTTATTTCTTTTTCTTTTTTTTAAAACGAAAAATACTGTGGTCTGATTCAGCCAATCAGTGAACCGCATGCATTAACCTTTGAACTTACCATGTCCTGTTAATGAGAGCATATTTTTCGTAGTGACCACGTAAATTGGTAATAAAACATGGAGCCATTTTTGGTAAAATGTCCCTGTGGAAATGAGAGTGAACGGGAACGGGACATGACCCCAACTTGGACTGAGGAAGGTCTAGGAGAAATGCAGAAAGATGGAGAAGAGCAAGAAGCAGATATGCAAAGGCATCTGACCAGCAGCAGCTCTGGATGCGGCGCCGGTTTAGCAATGGTGACCGAAGATGCTAGCCATTTAAGCAAAGACATCAGCAGTTATCCACAGGATGGCCACCTTGGGCCTTCCTGGGGATGACTGGGTTCTTCCTTGGTACTTCAAAAATAAGACCATTTGGAAATCAGCAAAGGAGTTTCAACAAAAGTTGGTTGGACGGCTGGAATACAGCATGTTTAATGCTTTGCATGTCGGCATTTTGCAAAAGGAGGCGTTGGATTTCATGTGGAGCCAGCATTCACCAACAATAGGTTTAACAACTGGCGGAAAGCATCAGCATCGCTCAAGAGTCACCATGACAGTGCGGGACACAAATCTTCTGTCACAACTGGTGCAGGTCTCCTACTGTGTTGTTGTTTTTGTGTGTGCGTGTGTGAGCGTAGGCGGAGCGGACGGAGCAGGACGCACACCTGAAGTGAATGAGGGAAGCCAGTATTTAAGGACCGGGATCCAAGGCTCTCATCGCAAGATCGTTACGTGTACTCTGCGGTACCTCGACTCTGCCCCTCGTGCTTGTTGTTATGAATTTGTTCGCTTCGTGTTTGGAAGCTTCTGAGTATTGAAGCTTCCGTTTGTTCTCAAGTGCAGTCCCGCTGTGCGCCGCTCTGTCCTCCTGGGAAGATCCCGTCTCTGTGACACCCGTCTCCGCTTCTACGATCCCTCGCCACGGAATTGCCGGTCCGGTGGAGCGACCCAAATAAACTTTATTTTCAATTTTACATCCCGGTCTAGTTGGCGTTTGAATCCTGTTCACCACCAATCCTGACAGAACGATCTTGCCACCATGGATTCAGCCGACCCAGAAGTCCTCCAGCGCGCCATATCCTCACACGGGAACCTCCTGTCTGAACACCAGGTATTCCTCCGGGAGATTGGGACATCGTTAAATGAACTGACCACCCAGATGTCGCGCTTCACCAGCCGCCTGGATGGGCTCGTCACCGGTCAGCAACCGCCGGGTGACGCTGCCGCGGAGGCCGTAACTCCTCCCCCGCCTGCGACAATACCGCCGACCGCCGCTAGGGAGCCCCAGATCCCCTCCGGAATGGTATTCTGGAGAACTGGGAGGTTGTGGCCGGTTTCTCCTCCAGTGTGAGCTCGTGTTTAAGCAGCAGCCAGCCACCTACTCCACTGATGACTCTCGGGTTGCTTATATAGTTGGGTTACTGTCTGGTAAGGCGGCCAAGTGGGTGACTGCACTGTGGGAACGTGGGTCAACAATATGTGGATCATGCACACGTTTGATGGTGGAGATGAGGCAGGTGTTTGGTCACCTTCTCCAGGGCAAGGAGGCAGCCCAACGTCTGATGTCTCTTTCTCAGCGATCGCGGTCGGTTGCTGAGTATGCCGTGGACTTCCGGATTTACGCGGCAGAGAGTGGCTGGAATGATCCAGCGCTCCAAGGAGTGTTTCTCCAGGGGATGTCCGATGAGATCCATGATGAGGTGGCAGCTCAGGACGACACGGCCGATTTGGAGGAGTTCATCGCACTCCATCACTCAATCCCCTCCGGTACTGACGCAGGAATCAGAGGACCCATCAGCCAAAAGCCTCGGCTCATCAGGATTGGAGGTGGTCCTGATGAGCCATAGCCCCAGCACCCAGCCTTCGGCTCCCTCTCGCCTCCAACTCCCAGCCTCCCTCACTGCTGAGAAAGGCAGTTTCTCGCTGCACGCCCTGGTGGATTCTGGCGCGGATGACAACTTTTTGGACCGGGAGTTCACTGTGAAAGCCGGTCTCGCGTTGGAGCCTCTTCCGAACCACTGGACCGTGAATGCCCTGGACGGCAGGAGGTTGGCTCACATCACTCATCGCACCATCCCCCTTCGTTTACTGGTCTCTGGGAACCACAGTGAGGAGATTAGGTTCCTGGTGCTGTCATCTCCTCACGTCCCGCTGATCCTGGGTCTCCCCTGGCTTCAGAGACACAACCCGCACATTGACTGGAACCTGTGCACCATTTCCAGCTGGGGAACCTACTGTCACACTCACTGTCTCCAGTCAGCTCCAGGACGCCCCCCAACACCCCCCTCCACTAACCAGGAGAAGATCGACCTGGGCTCTGTTCCTCCTGAGTATCACCACCTAAGGGAGGTATTCATCAAGCAGCGGGCTACCTTCCTTCCCCCTCACCGACCATATGACTGCGCCATTGAGCTTCTCCCGGGGGCGCCCCTTCCCTCCAGTCGCCTGTATAATGTGTCCCGTCCCGAGAGAAACCATGGAGAAGTACATCCACGAGTCCCTCGCTGCTGGCCTGATCCGTCCCTCATCGTCTCCCGTGGGGGCCGGGTTCATTTTTGTGGCCAAGAAAGACGGTACGTTACGGCCGTACATTGACTACAGAGGTCTTAACAATATCATGGTTAAGAATAAATACCCCCTGTCTCTAATGGACTCTGCTCTCCAGCCTCTCCATGACGCTACCATGTTTTCCAAGCTTGACCTCCGGAACGCCTATCACCTCATTCCCGCAAGGGAGATGAGTGGAAGATGGCATTTAAGACTCCCCTCGGGCACTTCGAATACTTAGTGATGTCTTTTGGACTCACAAATGCCCCCGCAGTATTCCAGCACCTGGTCAATGACGTGCTGCGGGACATGTTGAACCAGTTTATATTTGTATACTTGGATGCCATCTTGATCTTCTCTCGCAGCCAGGAGGAGCATGTTTTTCACGTCCAGGCAGTGCTCCAGCGTCTTCTTGAGAATCGGCTATTTGTGAAGGCGGAGAAGTGTGTCTTCCATGCAACTTCGATGAGCTTCTTGGGGTACATCATCGAACAGGGACAGGTGAAGGCGGACCCAGCCACGGTCCAAGCGGTGGTGGACTGGCCCAGACCAACTACCCGTAAACAGCTGCAGCGGTTTCTTGGGTTTGCTAACTTCTACCGACGGTTCATCAGGAACTACAGTAAGGTTGCAACCCCTCTCACGCAACTCACGTCCACCTCAACCTGTTTTCAGTGGACACCGGCAGCTGAACAGGCGTTCAGCACCCTCAAGCAGCTGTGCACTCAGGCCCCAGTGCTGTGCCATCCTGATCCCACCAAGCAGTTCATCGTAGAGGTTGACGCCTCGGACACTGCCGTTGGAGCTGTGTTATCCCAGCGTGCCGAGGACTCTAAGACTCACCCCTCCACCTTCTTTTCACGACGCCTGACTCCGGCTGAGCGGAATTATGATGTCGGTAACCGGGAATTGCTGGCAGTAGTACTGGCATTGGAGGAGTGGAGACACTGGCTGGAGGGGGCCTCCCCAACCATTTGTGGTCTGGACTGACATCAAGAATTTGTTGTACCTTCAGATAGCGTGACTGCCCCGGCAGGCACGCTGGGTGTTGTTTCTGGGGCGGTTTAACTTTACCCTTACCTGCCGGCCAGGTTCCAGGAACACGAATCCCGACGCCCTGTCCTGGCAGACCACCATTGAGAAGACTGAGAGGGAACCAGAGGATATACTCCCCTCCACCTGCATGGTCGCATCCGCCTCCTGGGACATCGAAGATCAGGTCAGACAAGCCCTATTCACCCATCCCAATCCGGGTAATGGTCCGGTTAACCGCCTCTTTGTTCCTGAGCCTATGAGGTCTAGGGTTCTGCAGTGGGGGCATTCTTCCAAATTAACCTGCCATCCAGGCTTCCAGCGAACTCTGTCCTTCCTGAGGCAACGTTTCTGGTGGCCCTCCATGTGTTGGGATGCCCGGACTTTTGTGGCTGCCTGCACCATCTGTGCCAGAAGCAAGGCATCCCACCAACCGCCTGCAGGGCTGCTCCATCCCTTGCCCATCCCGAGTCGACCCTGGTCCCACATTGCCGTCGACTTCGTTACTGGTCTCCCCCCTTCTGAAGGTAACACAGTGATAATGACCGTTGTGGATCGCTTCTCCAAGTCTGTGCACTTTGTCCCCCTTCCTAAATTACCCACGGCTACGGAGACGGCTGATCTGCTCAGGATGTGGTGTCTGACCGAGGCCCACAGTTCACGTCCTAGGTATGGAAGTCGTTCTGTAGAGCTCTCGGAACTTCTCCCAGCCTCTTCTCAGGGTATCACCCCCAAACGGTCAGACGGAGAGGGCCAACCAAGACCCGGTGCTGCGGTGTGTGACTGCTCGGCATCCATCTTCCTGGATTTCACAGTTGCCATGGGTGGAGTACGCCCACAATTCCCTCACCTGCTCGGCCACTGGTATGTCCCCGTTTATGGCGGCCCTCGGCTACCAACCCCCCCTGTTCCCCACCCAGGAGGAGGATGATGTTGCCGTGCCCTCAGTGCAAGCCCACCTTCGACGCTGCCGGCGGGTTTGGAAGGAGGCGTGGGCCGCCTTGGTTCGATCATCGGCTCGCAACAAGAAGCTGGCTGATCGTCGGAGGTCTCCCGCTCCCTCGTATCAACCAGGACAGAAAGTATGGCTCTCCTCCCGCGACCTTCCACTCCAGGTGGAGTCCCGCAAGCTGGCGCCTCATTTTGTTGGACCCTTTGAAATCCAGGAGATCGTCAACCCGGCGGTGGTGAGGCTGAAACTGCCAGCAACCTTAAAAATACACCCCACATTCCATGTCTCTCTGCTGAAACCAGTCCACTCCAGCCCTCTTAGCCCCTCCACCGAACCCCCGCCACCCCCCTTGCTCATTGATAACCACCCGGCTTACACAGTCCACAAGATCTTGGATGTTCGTCGCCGGGGCAGGGGGTTCCAGTTCCTGGTGGATTGGGAGGGTTACGGTCCTGAGGAGCGGTCATGGGTGCCGCGGTGTCACATCCTGGATAGGAGTCTGCTGACCGACTTCTACCGGGAGCATCCGGATAAGCCGGGTAGGACGCCAGGAGGCGTCCGTTAAGTGGGGGGTACTGTCACAACCCGTGCAGGTCTCCTACTGTGTTGTTGTTTTTGTGTGGGTGTGGGCATGTGTGAGCGTAGGCGGAGCGGACGGAGCAGGACGCACACCTGAAGCGAATGAGGGAAGCCAGTGTTTAAGGTCCGGGATCCAAGGCTCTCATCGCAAGACTCTGCGGTACCTCGACTCTGCCCCTCGTGCTTTTTGTTATGAATTTGTTCGCTTCGTGTTTGGAAGTTTCTGAGTATTCTGACCTCCGTTTGTTCTCACGTACAGTCCCGCTATGCGCCGCTCAGTCCTCCTGGGAAGATCCCGTCTCCGTGACGCCCGCCTCCGCTTCTACGATCCCTCGCTACGGATTGCCGCTCCAGTGGAGCGACCCAAATAAACTTTATTTTCAATTTTACATCTCGGTCTAGTTGGCGTTTGAATCCTGCACTCCACCAATCCTGACATTTTCTTCTTTTTTTTTTTACATTTTCATTTATAAAAGTGCACATCTCAGTGAACTTTTTTTTCTTCAAACATGTGATAACAAAAATAACAAATGGTATCTCGGTAGCGCTGTGTAATTCAATTATGTATATTAAAATATACTGTATAAATATATATATATATATATATATATACATACATACACATACACATATGTATATTTTCACAATCATATATATTCTAGTACACTTTTTGCTTTATACTCTCTTTTTGGGCTACTCATATTACATGATTTAAGTTTCCCCCAAAACTCCCTGCCAAAATGTTTTCATGATGGGGCAATCCTAAAATAAATGTGCGTACAGTCTCCAATTTGGTTACAATTCCTCCAGCATTGAACTGAACGGTTCAAAAATAGTATACATGCTTGACAAGCGGCACTTGGCATTGGTTATGGAAAATCAAAAATATATGAAGGCTGTTGTGGAAAGTCTACGCTATACAGCCTGCCAAGGCTGCTCAGCAAGGGTGAAGACTCATCTAATAGGAGAAGGTTTCATGAGCTTCTGGACAAAATTGCATTTTTGATGCAACAGTGAGTAAGAAGTTATCCAGCAATCCATCCATCGATAAATACCTTCACCATGACATCCAAAATGTTTTTTTTTTCTCTGATGGCTGAATGATAAGGAAAGAAATGAGTGATGAGGTGAGGGATGCAGAGCACTTCACTGGTTTGGTGGATGAGAGCAAAGATGTGAGAAAAACGGAACAGATTTCAGTGATTGTGAAGTATTTACATCCAGTGTCACACTGGGTGCAGGAGGAGTTTTTGCATGTCACTGCAGCAGATGGGTTGGATGCAGAGTCTCTCCTGGCCGGCATCAAGCGCACCCTCCGTCAGTGTGATATCGATGTACGTATGCTGTTGCATTGGCCAGTGTTATGATAGAGTGTCAGTGATGTCTGGATGTACTGTAATAAGGAGAAATTCAGGCAGGGGGTGTCACAGCCAGTTTCCATATATTGCCATGCACACAATCTCAACCAGGTGGTAACAGACTGTGTGCATAATGTCAGCGCTGCAGCAGAGTTTGTTGAGACACTACAAATGCTCGACAAGTTTCTTCTGAATCAGTAGTGCACAACCTTTTCATGAAAAAACAAAAGGAACTTGAGCCCGCAGTGCAATGCCTAGAGCTAAAGAAGCTAAGCTAAAGTATATGGACATGCTAGTACAATGCAATCTGGGCAGAAAAGTCTCCCAGTAATCTGGGCTATCCTGCATGACATCATCGCCCAGTCACATGTGCCCTGGAGGACAGAGGCAAGAGCAACTTGTGCAGTCATTGATCACAAGTTTGTCGTCCATGTCATTCTGTTTGAGGATGTCGTCAGAACAACCAAGTTCATGTCAGATCAGCTGCAGTTCCTGAAGTTTGATCTTGTAGCAGCTGATAATCTGGCTCAATCTATAATCACGGCACTCTCAGAATAGTGCACAGAGGACGCATAGACAGTTGAAAGGAAGCAGGCAGAGGACCTGTGCGCAAACACAGGAATCACACACGTGAGAGAAGGCAGGCCCAAACAGCTCGACAACTGAAGGCTTTTATTGTGGAGGCCCCGTTAGAAAGATGCAGCCTTGGCAACGTGGTTGAGCTAAAAACGCACTCTTTCTATCCTGTAATAAACCGATTGTTGATGGATATGAAGTGACGCTTTTCACCAGACACAAATGAAACACCAGGAGGTGTGTCAACCCTAAACCTGAAACATAACACTATATGGCCCAACACTATGGAATAAGTGAGGAAAACGTATCTACAGAGCTGCACCAGGTCCGCCGGCTGCTGCAAAGAAAAGAGGAGCAAGGGAGCACAATCACCAGCACTCAGGAGTTTTCAAAACTCAAGAGCCCATACAAGGATGTGTTTGAAGATTTGTACAAATTGATCTGCGTAGCGCTGACACTTCCCGTCACGTCTGTCGGCTGTGATCGCAGTTTTTCTTGTCGGCGCTGGTTGAAAAACTATCAGAAGAACACCGGTGGCAATGCTCGAACCAGCAACCTGGCCCTGTCGGCTATCAACATGGTGAAAACAAGGCCAGATTGCTGGTTCACGATAAAATCATCAATACTTTCACTCTCAATCACAACAACAGATGCATTGTATTATTTTAACATCTAATGTGAGTACATGATTATTGCCTATCACCCTTGTTTGTCTCTACACTGTGTTTATAATATGTCATTAGATCAATCGAGTCAGTGTCTTTGTGTTTGTTGGGCCTCGGATCTCTGATATGACCCCATGTAGCTGAGTAAATATTTTATATTGAAAATTTTTTTATTTTTTTAATTCGTGAACGTTCTCAAAATGACATTGTAGTATTTTCTGCCTTATGAATTGATATAAGAGACTGCCTCAGTAGTATTTTGGTTTATTGGTTGTGTATAAAGTTAATTAAATAGTTCCTCTTACCTGTTGTAGTGGGGGGGACATGAATTGGTGACGCACGCAACACATGGGCACATGTGTTGAAGCTGCATTTCCCTCTCCTTTATTTCCAATTAATTAATGAAAAAGCCACTAAATTCTTTTAAAAACCTCGTGAAGTTGTAGCAGCCATGTTTTGTGAAGTGTATGAGGACCATATTATTGATTTTTAAGGGTCACAAAGGGGGTTTTAATCAACTTTATTTTCGGCGGAGTTTCCCCCTCCCTAATCTGTATATTGTCTTCTGCAGGGAGAGAGAGCTTGCAGTGTTGTGTGTGACGTTAATTGTGCCCTCTGTACTGACTGACAGGTGTGTTATAATGTTCTTATGTTCACCGTCTTATTTGTAAGCACTTTAAAAGCAGGACTGTACTGTACTAAATTCAATTCACTTTTGTTGATCTGTGTTTAATTTGATTCCTTTATATGACTGTATTGTGGAGAAAAAGTACAAACTATTTTGTTTGACACAGTTTACTTTAATTTTTGTACTTGCATTTTGTATTCATAGTTGACTTTTATATCTGTTTTTATTCAAAATGTTTCTGTATTGTTGGTCGAATGAGATCTTTATTTTGTCTGGAGAACCGAGCAGCTCCTGAACTGGGAGAGAGAGCTTGCCTTGTTGTGTGCCGACGCTAAATCTGCCCTCTGTACTGACTGACAGGGGAAAATTAAAAGTGCAGATCCTGATCCCTGTGTGGCCTCGTCTCCCTGGGTGCTTCAGCCAGTCTTAAGTCTGCTACACCCAGACTGGCTGAAGAGCGGTTTGAGCAGTGAGTAAAATAAGTGATGGAGTCAGCTTTGTGGCTGGTCCACGTCTTTCCTTCTTTTCGTTTTCAAAAGTGCACAACCAAAAAAATGCAAAGTGCTAAAAGTGCATTGGAGGATTGGCGAGTGTGGCTTCTCCAGCAGCAGCGCTGTGAATGATGTAAAAAGGCGCCTTAAATACACTTCCCTCAACTGGGTGAAACCATTAAAAACTCCATAGGTAATAAAAGTTAACATTAGCGTCTAAAAACTAAGTTAAAATCCTCCAAACCAAAACCATAACTATAACTTAATGAAACAAAACCCCTATTAACAAATACAGCTAAACACATAAATAATAAACTAAATCCTAAACCCTACTAAAACTACGTGCCCCCACTTGCTCCTCCTCTTGGTTCAGCCCGGAACCTTCTTTAACGGTGTCCGTCCCAGGGGGAATCTTTTACTCGGACACCGGCCTGAACACAAGAGAAAGTAAGTGGAAACTCCTCACCCGCCACACAACACACTCACCCACGTCTTAAAACATTCACAGCACACACAACAACTAAAAGAATCAGATAAGTCTCAGATACACATTTATTGCACATTGCTCAAATTCATTTATATATGTGCAATAGCTTGATCGTAAGCTCCTGTGTGCTTCTTCAAGTGCTGATGAACATAAGAAACGAACTGCCTGTTCATTACAGTGTTTGAGGCCTGAATGAAAACCTACAGTGTGTTTAGCTTCCTGCTACAGTTCCTCAACTGTATGTTGAGGAACATGTCCTTCATGACATTCTGCTGTTAAAGTATAGTCAGTGGTGAGTTTAAGAGGAAGGCTTGTAAACCTTTCATCTGTGTCACTCTGGATAAATATCTTGCGTATTACGTCGCATTATGATGGTTTAAATCGCAGCTCTTTTATTTTATGCACACGATTGTTATGTGTGCAGTGCATATTGTCTGTGCTACAGTTGAAAATAAACTAGAGATCCATAAACTCCCCAGCACCACCGCTGTAAGATCAAGCTCCCCCATACCACCAGTTAAGTGACAGTCACAACCCATGCGGCGTGTTTTTAGTACGTACAATTTTTGGGGGGAGGCCACAGCCACCATGTTTTTCTGAAAACTCTGATGGCACACGCAGGGTTGCCAGATATGACTCAATGTTTCCAGCCCAAACAATGCAAAAACCACACTTCAATAAAAAACAGCCCAAATTTCAGCCTTTGTAGAAATCATGTTAAACAGTCAAACTGTGTTTAAGAACACACAAATATTTACAATCTGCATAATTAAATGCACTCGGGTTGAATATTTACACACACCGCGTTCTCTGTTCACACCCCAATATGGTTCCTTCAGTTCTTTTAGACTGGACACAGTCTCAAGAGCTCATGAGTGTCCAAAGGTTTGTTCTTGTCCAATGGCTTCATGTGTGCACTCAAGTATTTGTGTGAGTGGGAGTAGGGGGTGGACGAAGGCTGCCACAACGTCCTACCAGTACCAGCAGAAGGTGTCACTGAGGTTCTTCAGCTCTGGGTTAGTTTAGCTCACCACCTGGGGTTTACTCCAACTGGAAACATGGGGACCTGGCCATTCCCTTGACAATCCCGAAATACCACGCGACCAAGCAACTTCTACTCCTGTGGTGGACGAGGACTGTGGCAGCTCCCCAGTGTGCTTCCCTCAACACACTACTGAAGGGAAGGCACACTGGAGAGGTTGGAACAAGTGGCACAAACTCAAAAACTAAACGAGAAGATGATTGGTTGGCCGCAGAGTACACGTGAGGACGCAATAGTAACATGACAGGGTGAAGCACAGACGTAAATAAAACCAACATATATGTTATACATATATATATATATATATATATATATGCTAATACCAGTACTGGTGCTGATGGTCGGTAGCCATTAGGAACAGATGTTTATTGTAATTGAAGTTCCTGATTTTTCCCAGCAGCACAGATGCCGTTTTTGTCCATGTCTGTTCCTGGTGGTACAGGTAGCGCTGTGCAGTCAGGAGACGGAGAGTCTGCAGCCGGCTCTGGATGTCGATTTACCCTTGACCCCCCTCAGCCAGAGGAAGGTACAGGACAGAAGCTCTGGTCCAGTGAGCTCCGCCCCAGAAGAAGTTCACCAGTCTGGTCTGTATGTCCTTGGTCAGTGCTGCAGGAGGTTCCAGCACAGTGAACTGATGCCAGAGCATCGAAGCAGCCAGGTTGTTAGCAACCAAAGTCTGTAAGACAGCTGTGACTGGACCCAGGTCCATCAAGGCAACCAGGCACGGACTCTCTCCGCCAAACTTTTCCGGTTCTTCTTTTGGAAGTCGTTGGTTCCGAGAAAGACGCCAAGACACTTCATTCCCTCAGTGCTCCACTGCAGCCCAGCAGGTAAAGTCGGCTGCTGGTTGCTCCACTGCCCCAGAAGGAACCCCTCACACTTGGCCCAGTTCATCTTGGCTGAGGAGGCCTTCTCATATAAGGTGAGTTTATTCTGCAGGGTCTGGATGTCTGCCGTGTGGGTACTAAAAACCGTTATGTCATCAGCATAAGCTGATAACACAACAGTTCTCCCACTTCCTGGGATTGGGAAGGTCTGGCAGACTGCTCCTGAGCTGAGCCAAAAGGCGCTCAATGGCGATGTTGTACAGCATCCCAGACAGAGGACAGTCCTGCCTGATCCCCCTCTGAACAGGGACCGGCCGGCTCAGACCTCCGCCCCCAACTTTCATCAATACAGTGGCACCTGTTTTGTCCATGTCCATGATGCTCCGCTCTGGGACACAGTACGTTTGTCCCACTGTAATGATGGGGCCCAGACAGTCCCTCAATCTGTTGCCAATACAACTGGCTATTATTTGGTGGTCTGCGCAGAGGAGTGACACTGGCCTCCAGTTCTTTAGAAGGCCCAGATCTCCCTTCTTGGGTAGCAGGGTCAGGACGGCCCTCGTGTAGCTCAGGGGCAACAGTTCAGAGTCCAAACAGTAGTTGAAAACTTGGAACAGGTCTTCCCCCAGTAAAGTCCAAAATGTGGTGTAGAACTCTGTTGGGAGGCCGTCGATCCCGGGAGACCGTTCACATCTAAGCTGCTGGAGCGCTGTGGACGTCTCCTCAAAGGAGAAACTGGACTCCAACGATGCCGAGATGGACTCCTCCAGCTGTGGGAGCCCCCCCCCCCCCCCCCCCCAGTATCTGAGCCATGCCACCAGGGTCACAGGTCTCTGCATTGAACAGGTCTGAGTAGAAACTGATGGCCAGCTTCCTCATCTCAGCAGGGTCTGCTGTTACTGTTCCATTATGTTTGAGGTGTCATCATATTGTTTTTTTCTGGGTTTTTTCTCAAACTTGAAGAAGTAGCAGGTTGGTGCATCAATTTATTTAATTGAGGTGATCTGGTTTTTGAGTAAAGCCCCTTTTGCTTTTGTGTGGAGGAAAGTGTTTAGCGCTTTCTTCCTGTCATGTAATGTTCTATTGCCGTCAGTCCCTTTAGTAATTTGTTCTTCTAATGTACTAATTTCCTGTTCTATTAGATGGAGATGGTTTTTTTTGTGTTTGTGTTTTCCCTACCTCCGACCATTTGGCCAAACTCACAAAGTCCACTTTCCTCTGCCTCCACTTGGCCCAGAAGACGGCAAAAGCCTGACAAAAGAGAATGTCCTGAGTGAGCTGGATGTTAAAGGTCCAATATGGAGGTGGCTGTGGGCGTGTTTGTAAAGAGACGTCTGTGACAAGTAGATGGTAATCAGAGAAACCTACAGGTGTGATGGTGGACTGGACCAGACGGTTATTATGTGTTCTGTTAATGTCGATCCGGTCCAGCCTGGCTGCACTGACCCTGCTGTCTGTGGCCTTTACCCAGGTGTACTGCCTTACAGAGGGGTGAAGGGTCCTCCAGGTGTCCAACAGGTCATTCTCACTTAGGAAGGTGGAAAGGGGGGATGCTGATGGAGGGTGTGGTTCCTGTGTGTTCCTGTCAGAGTCTGGATGGGTGGTGCAGTTCCAGTCTCCCCCTATGATTATAAAAGAACTGCTGTTAAGTTGTTTTAGTTTCGTGTTTAATTTATGAATGAGCCCAATACGGTTGGCCCCGGTGTTATGGGCATAGGTGTTAATGAATGTGAACTTGGTTCCTCTTATTTTTGCCCGCACCACCTGAGCCATGCCCTGCTCCACCTCGCAGGATGAAATGTCTGCAGCACACAGGCGACTCCTGCACTGAAATCAGTGCCATGGCTGAAGGTTTCCCTTCTCCAGCCCAGTTGCCAGTCTTTTTCATTATCGAGGGAGCTGTGCGTCTCCTGGAGGAGGAAGGCATCAATTTCCGTATCTTTGCACAGCTCCGATATTAGTGCTCTCCTTTCTGTCTCTCCCTCCATACATATTGAGAGTAGCCACTCTGAGAGTCTCCATGAGAAGAGAGAAGAAGAGCAGAACAGTGAACCACCACCAGTGAGAGAAAACCAGCTTCAGAATAGGATCCATATTGTTTTTGTGTTTCAGGAAGTCTTCCCTCTCCTTTCCTTCCTCGGTTTGGTTCGTAGTTTCTTCAAACGGAATCATTTCTGTTTGCTGAGTTCCTCAGCGCTGGCTTGTTTGTTAATTTTCAGAACAGAATTAATTAATTTGTCCATATCTGGAAAAAAAGTCCTTCACGTTCACTGATTGTCGTCCGTAAGTCGCGTCCAAAAAGTCGTTTATTTCTTGTGACGTGTATAAAGCTGAGTCGTCCTGAGAGGGAGAGTCAGAGAACTGGGAGAGGGAGTCGTCGTCTTCCATGTCGTCCAGGCGCTTTTCTGTCGGGTCAGTGTGGGGTGTGTGTGTGTGTGTGTTGGGGGTGTCAGTGTGGAGTGTGTGTGTGTGTGTGTGTGTTGGGGGTGTCAGTGTGGAGTGTGTGTGTATGTGTGCTGGGGGTGTCAGTGTGGGGTGTATGTGTGTGTGTGTGCTGGGGGTGTCAGTGTGGGGTGTATGTGTGTTGGGGGTGTGTGTGTGTGCGTGCTGGGGGTGTCAGTGTGGGGTGTGTGTGTATGTGTGTTGGGGGTGTCAGTGTGGGGTGTATGTGTGTGTGTGCTGGGGGTGTCAGTGTGGGGTGTGTGTGTGTGTGTGCTGGGGGTGTCAGTGTGGGGTGTGTGTGTTTGTGTGCTGGGGGTGTCAGTGTGGGGTGTGTGTGTGTATGTGTGTTGGGGGTGTCAGTGTGGAGTGTGTGTGTGTGTGTGTGTGTTGGGGGTGTCAGTGTGGAGTGTGTGTGTGTGTGCTGGGGGTGTCAGTGGTGTGTGTGTGTGTGTGTGTGTGCTGGGGGTGTCAGTGTGGAGTGTGTGTGTGTGTGTGTGTGTTGGGGGTGTCAGTGGGGTGTGTGTGTGTGTGTGCTGGGGGTGTCAGTGGGGTGTGTGTGTGTGTGTGCTGGGGGTGTCAGTGTGGGGTGTGTGTGTGTGTGTGTGTGCTGGGGGTGTCAGTGGTGTGTGTGTGTGTGTGTGCTGGGGGTGTCAGTGTGGAGTGTGTGTGTGTGTGTGTTGGGGGTGTCAGTGGGGTGTGTGTGTGTGTGTGTGTGCTGGGGGTGTCAGTGGGGTGTGTGTGTGTGTGTGTTGGGGGTGTCAGTGGGGTGTGTGTGCTGGGGGTGTCAGTGGGGTGTGTGTGTGTGTGTGCTGGGGGTGTCAGTGTGGGGTGTGTGTGTGTGTGTGCTGGGGGTGTCAGTGTGGAGTGTGTGTGTGTGTGTTGGGGATGTCAGTGGGGTGTGTGTGTGTGTGTGTGTGCTGGGGGTGTCAGTGGGGTGTGTGTGTGTGTGTGTTGGG
>NC_137672.1:3977698-4015881 GCF_963422515.1 Blennius ocellaris
GGGGTGTATGTGTGTGTGTGTGTACTGGGGGTGTCAGTGTGGGGTGTATGTGTGTGTGTGTGTGTGCTGGGGGTGTCAGTGTGGGGTGTATGTGTGTGTGTGTGCTGGGGGTGTCAGTGTGGGGTGTGTGTGTGTGTGTGTGCTGGGGGTGTGTGTGTGCGTGTGCTGGGGGTGTCAGTGTGGAGTGTGTGTGTGTGTGTGTGTGTGTGCTGGGGGTGTCAGTGTGGGGTGTATGTGTGTGTGTGTGTGCTGGGGGTGTCAGTGTGGGATGAATGTGTGTGTGTGTGCTGGGGGTGTATGTGTGTGTGTGTGCTGGGGGTGTCAGTGTGGGGTGTGTGTGTGTGTGTGTGCTGGGGGTGTCAGTGTGGAGTGTGTGTGTGTGTGTGTGTGTGTGTGTGTGTGTGTGTGTGTGTGTGTGTGTGTGTGTGTGCTGGAGGTGTCAGTTTGCTCAGTGTGTGTTACAGTCTCTATCAGTACATTGTCTTCCACAGTGTGCGTCTCTTTATTTTTCTTATCTGTATTTATTTCTCTGTCATCTCTGCTCCTCTACCTCCTCTACCTCCTCTACCTCCTCTACCTCCTCTACCTCCTCTGCCTCATCTACCTCCTCTGCCTCCTCTACCTTCTCTACCTTCTCTACCTCCTCTACCTCCTCTGCCTCCTCTACCTCCTCTACCTCCTCTGCCTCCTCTGCCTCCTCTACCTCCTCTGCCTCCTCTACCTCCTCTGCCTCCTCTACCTCCTCTACCTCCTCTGCCTCCTCTGCCTCCTCTACCTCCTCTACCTCCTCTACCTCCTCTACCTCCTCTACCTCCTCTACCTCCTCTGCCTCATCTACCTCCTCTGCCTCCTCTACCTTCTCTACCTTCTCTACCTCCTCTACCTCCTCTGCCTCCTCTACCTCCTCTACCTCCTCTGCCTCCTCTGCCTCCTCTACCTCCTCTGCCTCATCTACCTCCTCTGCCTCCTCTACCTCCTCTACCTCCTCTACCTCCTCTACCTCCTCTACCTCCTCTGCCTCCTCTACCTCCTCTGCCTCCTCTACCTACGTCTTTTCTGCCTGCGGCTTCTGGTGCGGCATCGGCGCCCGTGGTTGGGGCCGACGACCCACCAGCAGCGCTGGCACCGGGGGTGGGCCACTCCGACCGTGGCCCACCAGGAGACCCAGCACACATGGCCCACCCCATGGCGCAGCCCGCAACGTGCAGGCTGCTCTCTGCGTGGACACATCAGACGGTTATGTCCCACGTCCCCGCATTCAAAACACTTCATGCTCCCCAAGCTGGCGTACAACGTGTAGTCCCCGTCTCCATGTTTCACTTTAAAGGACACCGCCAGCATCTGTTCCGGGTCACTCAGGTACATGAACACCTGCCTGCGGAGCGACTGGACGCGCTGCAGTTTGTCATTTTTACAGTTCCGTTTGATTTCACTGAAGCCGCCGGAGAACTTCCCGAAGCGGGTCAGTTGGTTCTCCAGCAGCTGGTTGGGGACGAACGGGGGAACCCCAGGCACAAGGACCTGGGTGGACGGGACAAACAGCGGCGACACCATTACATACTGATCTTCTAGTACAATTCCCCGCTCAACCAGTGAATAGACCACCTTCTCTCTCTTCAGTGGCGAGGAGAAGGTCCTCCACAGAGGACCGGGGGTCAGCCACCACCCGAACGCCTTGTTTGGTGGAGAGAGGAAGGCGAGCCCTCCTCCGGGAGGGACGCCATCACTCCTTCAACAAAACACTTGATTTGCTCTTAAAATATCTCTTTTCCTTCAAACTGATGAAATAACCTCCTCTTACCTTCACATGGAGGAACCAGGGGAGGAGAAGCACCGAAGGTTAAAGTGCAGAAACACAGTTTAAACACTCACACTTCTCCCAACGCTCCACACCCGCTCTCTCTCTCTCTCTCACACACACACACACACACACACACACACACACACACACACACACACACACACACACACACACACACACACTCCCAGCATGGAGAGAGAGAGAGTTTTGAAAGAGATGAGCACATTTTCTTGAATATAAATAGTTTGAGGAGTAGCACTTGAATAATTGAAAGCTTTATTTGTATTGTGGTTTTGATTCTTTAAAAAAAAAAATCCGTGTGAGACACCTGATTGGTCACTGAGTTTGATTTAGTCCAACACTTGTTCTGTTCAGTGTAATTTGTATCTGCTGTGTCTAAGATGTGTCAAGACACTGAGCAGGTGACACATCCTATTCTTTCTTGTGTTTATTTTTTTATATTTGCTGGTTAAGTAATCCAAAGGTACTCTGCTGCGTCACTTTTTATCCCCCGCCGTGGCTGATAGGCCCCGAAGGGGGATCTTGAAACAGTCTCCGTACGTCCGTCCGTTCGAACGTTTCTACCTATATCTCGGCAACCCCTGGGCCCACAGTGACCAAACTTTACATGTGGATACATCTCAGAGGGGGAAGGGATACTATGGTGACCTTGACCTAATTTGCATATTAAGTAGGTCACAGGGTCACGAAGTGCTTAAAAACACATTTTGGGCTCCGGAGGCCTAGGTTTTTGAGCTAGGGCTCTGAAATTGTATACACACATGATACACACTCCAGGGATAACCTCCAGTACACCAAGTGACCTGACCTTGACCTTGAAGATTGGTCGTCATGGTTGCACAATACATGTATTTTCATATAAACATTTCTCCTCATTTCTCAGCAGTTCCTGGCACCACAGTCACCAAACTTCACACATGGACACTCCACCTGGGGAGAAGGGGCACCATGGTGACCATGACCTAATTTGCATATCAGGTCACAGGGTCACTAAGTGCATAAAAACACCTTTTGGGCTCTGGAGACGTATTTTGACATAGCTTATGAAGAAGACCTTACAGATTCTACATAATTACCTACTAGGACCCATGGAACACCCTCTAGTGTACCAAGTGTGCTGCCTTAGAGCTGCTTTGTGAGAAAATATAAAGCCCTCCGGCGGGGGATTAGCCCAGCAACGGACTTCTTGTTTATTTTAGAACTTAAAGTAAGTTACCGATTCCATTTTTTGACAGGTGTCTTGTTATTGTAACAGATTACAGTTTTGAAGCAACCTTCCCAACCCTGTATATACTCATTTAGACCTGGTTTACGCCTGCATGTGGCTCCGGAGCAGCGAATTGCAGACCCCTGGTGAAGAGAGAGGTCTCGAGTATCGAGGCAAGAGCTTCCTGTCTCCAACGACTTTCCACTGCCAGAGAACTCCACCACATCGTCCATCACTCTGCCAGGTGAAACTTGGCGGAAGCCTTTGATGAAACTTGGAAGACAGTCACGCTCAGGATAGTTGTCCACGGCGACATAGCCCACACTTCCACTCGACTGGTTTGATGGGACATGACATGGCAATTTTGGGACCATCAGAGGGAAACATGGCAGCCTGCAGTTCAAAGTGGCGTTCATACTGGGTTTAAGAACGTCTGACAGTCTCCAGGGTCTGGAAAAGTTGGCCGGGTGAGCGAGGGGGAGATGATATCAGAGCTGAGTGAAAACCTGCAGCCGTCACAGCGTGGATCTCAGAATCACTGACAACCCAAATGCAGACTCACACACAGGGTTAGAGATCACTGGTCGGTACGAGCGAAAACACTACAAGGAATGCTGGACGTCAAGACACAGGTACAAAGATGGTCTGGCAACAGCAGCGAAGTGAGATGAGATACTTAGGAGGGGGAGACAGGTGGTCCCATTAGGTAGGTAATCACACACTGAGGGCGAGCAGACAGGAACAGGACATCAATGGTCAAGCTTTGATTCATGATTTGTCTAATCTTGATTGGTCTTGGCAGTACTTTTATGGTGAGTTCTTTAGGCTCATAAGTAAACATGCACCATGATGCACCTATAGTCAAGGGCTGAAACAATCCATGGTTCTTGCCTGAGATTCCAAATATTCTTATAGACAGGGATTCTCTCTCTCTCTCTCTCTCTCTCTCTCCCGCCCACCCCCATCATATCTGCAGCAAGTGGATTTATGTTTGTTTGCTTGTTGCTCTCTGTCTCTGTCCTCTCCTGTCCTCTCTTTCTATTCCCACACTCCAACTGGAACAGCAGAGAGCTCTGAGTCTGGTTCTGCAGGTTTCTCCTTTCCACCACCTCCTCTGCTCGCTCAGGTGGAATTGTTTGTTTGTTTTTGTTTGTTTCTATGTAAAGGTGCACTGAACGGACATAAAATAAAGTGGATTTGAATTGAATTAGCTTGGCTTCCTGGTCTCCCTGTCATCTGACTCCTGAAAATAGCTCGCTGACTCTGCTGCAACTCAAACCTGCCAGCCGTCGGCGTGATGGGCAGCAGCAGCTGAACCCTTTCTCTCTCTCTCTCACACACACACACACCTGTTTCACATTTCAGTGGTGCATGTCCTGAAACTCAAACATCACAGACTTGATTGACCTTAAATTATCTAGAACAGTAGTTTATCTACTGTGATTGTATCTCAGCTATAACATCAGAATTCAAAACAACTGTGGCCATTGTCTTGCTGAGGTATTCCTTTGAAAATTGTACAACGACATGACAGTGTTTGTGTCCCTGATGCCTGAAACCTGCATGGTGGTCTTGGAAAATGATCAAACAACAAACAATGCATATTTGTGTTAAGGAATTTTGGGAGGTTTTCTGTCTGGTAGTAATCTAAATCTCCAATTTACAATTGTAAATCTCTCATTTGTTTCTTTTAAAAACCACATTAATACAAATTCTGATCCAAATACCAACAATGTAAAAAAACAAAAACAAATAAAAAAACGATTATCATTATCATTTTGTAGGACATTGAAGGTGGGTAAGTCACTCTAAAATAGCTCAATAAATATTAGCTTCCTTCTCAAAACTTGATTTCAAGTGATAGTGGAAAAGCCTGTAAAACGGAGATAATGATTCCAATTCAATTATCTTTAGATTTCCAAACAACAGAAAGTTGTGCTTTTCTTCTTCATGTCTTCAAGTCAAGATGATGTTCATTTCATCTTTGAAGTTTGACTTTTCTGGATATAAAGTAACACTTAATTTTTTTCTCATAATGCTATTTTATTGATAAAACTGTATTTTGTCATGTGAATTGTTATTTGTTAAAACTCATTGATTTAACATCACACAATGTTGTTTTTCATGGGTTTCAGAATGAACAACTCGAAGCACAGTAACCACAAAGTTTTTCATAGTTTTCTTTTCCGACTCATGAATACGAGAAGTTTCCTCATTTGTCCACCTTCTATGAAACCTCTTCCAGTTCAGAGGTTCTGGAGCTAATCCCAGCTAGCCATGGGTGAGTGCAGGATGCACCTGGACAGATCTCCATTCCATCACGGAGACAGAGAAACCACACACACTCACATCCACACCTAGAGAACATAAAATAAACATGTCTAACCTATCAAAAGCAGGAAATGCGAGGTAAAATCAAAAAGCTGGCAAATACGATATTCTTTTCTTGAGTCTGCATTACTCACAAGGACCACACAATAGCAGTTCTTAAAGGCAAATTCTGTAATTCTTTGCCAAATGAAAGTACTATAATATACACATTTGATTGTATTGTATTAGTCACAATGAAAAAAAAAATGTTTACAAAAACACACAGAAACCTCACAATTATGAACTCAGTAGAATGGACTCACCCGCTGATTTGAGCCATCACTCATCTGTGCTCCACCACAAAGCTCATCGTGGTCCCATCAAAAGAAGGCGGGGCAATGATCCGGGTCCCTTGTTGAGAATTGAAGCTGATCACTGGTTGCTTGACGCCGGAGAGTCTATGCAACGGCCTGATGGCAGCCGGCGCTGGTTGTTGAGCGCCGCTGGCCACGTGGGGAAAGCTCCCAGTGGTCATGTAAACGGGACTGTCCATGTAGATGCCCTCTGTCTGACGCGAAGAGATTTGCTCCTCTCCACCGATCGATGGTTGCACCAGTGGTTGTGTGGGCATCACAGGCGGTGCGGGCATGAAGCTTGGGTATAACATGTACGCCGGACCAGGGCTGAGGGCCAGATGTGGGATCTGGAAAGGTATCGGCGCCATGGGAGGCTGTGACATGGGCACTTCCACATATTGACCAATTTCTGGGTCAAAGAGACGTTTAGTTGTTAAATGGACCGGAGTGTCAACAAGGTAGTAGTTTCCACTGGAGGGATCCAAGAGCATTTTCCTCTCTATCGTCTGGAATGGCTCCATATTGAGCGGCGGGTTGACTGCTGGGGTGAAGCAGTAGAATTGCGGCTGGCTAGAGGGCAAGCCTCTTGGTAAGGAGTGGTAGATGGATGCTGACGTTCTCTCTGGTGAGTGAGTTTCCATCACAGTTCGAGAGAGGTTCGGGGTTGGGTTGTGGTCTTTCTGGCTTCTTATTCCAGTTCCCATTTGTCCTGGAGAAGTGGCTGCAGTTAAAGTATACAATGACGGTGTGTCTTGCGATACGGACTGTTTGTTGTTGGTGGGATGGGAGTTGACTGGAATAGTTAAGTAGTTGTCACTGTCAGTTGATGCACTTGAAAATCTGTCCACCACTTTTGATTCATCGACTTCATTTCCACGTTGCCCTGCCTTATTATTTTTTAAGGATGCAGGCAATTTTGGAAACTCCAGGACAGGATTTCTTGTGTCGATGAGGATTTGTCTGTTAGTCTTCGGCTGTGGTGGCGTTACTGGTGCACAGGATTTGGCGCTGGTGCTGACGTCGAACATAGCGCTGCCCCCCGTGGTGCACCAGGCTTGTACTGACGGAGGAACCTGTCGCTCTTTGTCGTCTTGCATCATCACGCTTTCTCTGATCGGGGTTGTCATGTTTGCTGGCAATGACTTATCTATACTTGAACGGGCCTTTTCCATACTGTGTCCTCTCGCTCCTCCCCCATCAGACACCCCATCCCCGTCCTCACTAGCTATCAGTGACAAGAGATGGCTGTCTGTCAGCGGCTGAGGTTCACTCTTCCTTTTCCACTCGTTTTTTTTAAACACATAAAGCTGCTCCATGGTTTTTACAGCCGCCTGGAGTTTCTCCAAAGCTGCCTGATTTGGTATCTTCAATTCTGATTTCTTATCTACAGTGTCAAGGGTGTTTTCTCGCTTCTTGCGGCTGTTTTCAGTCCTTAATCCAATGCTTTCCTCCGGATTTGACATGTGGGTAGGAGCTCCCCTTTGCAGAGGACCAGTTTTAGTTCCCTCTGGAGACAAGTTGTCTGCGTCACATTGCTGCAGATTAGTTGCCTCCATATTTTCTGAAGATTTTTCATAACTATGAGTGTTCACAGATTGATAGTTTATCACTATAGGTGACACAGAATTGAGATCGTCATATAAATCCCTTGTTTTTTGCTGTTGTTGGCTGTCAGAACAGTAAAATGTGCTTTTATTGTCACTGTTGTCAGCAGAATGAACAATGTGATAAGAGCTTTTGACAAGTTTACGAACGTCTCTCACTTGGTGAATAGGTGTCTGCAGTTTTCCTTTAGCGTCTCGAACGTCTCTTACCATGAAATGTGGCACTTTATCTGAAGCCTCCCCCCTGGGAACCGCAGCCAGCTGGTATTTGGAGTCATCTGCCTTGACGAATCTGGCTGCCGTACAGCCGGCGCTGGGAGAGAGCATCTTTGAGGTGCCTGACGGATCGTTTATATTTCCCCTGGTGCTCCTCAGGTTTATTTTAATTTCCGGAGGTTTAGACGGAGTCACATTCCTGGAGTCCGCAATGTACAGTGTACTGTCAGAGCGCAGTTTTATATCACCTCCACTTCCGTTGGGTGAAGAAGATTTTCTCTGTGGTTGTTTTTGAACATGTCCATTGTTGGACTGCCGTTGTATACTTGGCACGAACAAGTGAGACATTTTGGTTGTTTTACTTCCGTTTTCTGAGCGCCGTCCCGCCACGTCACCAGCCGATCTCTCCTCCGCAGTTTCATGGTTTTTACGGTCCTTTTGAAACTCGACCTCTTCGTCCCTCCAGCATTTGAACGCGTTATTTTGGCCATGAAGCAGCACGCTGTGAAATGCCTCCAAAGTGCCTATTTTAGTAACAATGCCAGCGTCACCTGTCGACTCCCAGTCTTTTGCAGGAGCTGCAATGGCTCGTTTCCGAGAGCCGGTGGTGGGATCGGGGGAGCTGTCTGAGCCGTCCGGTTCCTCCACACACATTTCTGCATATTGAGAGCTGCTGTGAAACTCTGAGGCATGCCTGAGCTGGTCCCTGCCGCCCTTCACCTCTGCGTCGCTCGCCCAGCGTGCAAAGCATGATGAAGGCACCGGATGCAACTCGCTGATCTCTCCTCTTTCCATTTTGCGCTCCTGCTCAAACTGCATCTTCTTAGAAATCACATTTTTGATCAGGCTGGACGCCAGGATGGCTTTCTTGTGTGTGTCTTCCATGGTCTTACAAGGCTGCTGGGTCTGTCTGTTTTGGCTGCTTAGCAAACTGTCGGTAACTCCATCTGTGGAACGTGATCCTGCAGGCTTTTTGCAAAGTTAGTGCGTCTTTCACCCAGAGACATTCCTGATTTGACATTGCAATGAAAATTCAGAGACTCCATGAGCCTAATTGCCCCGCTGTGCCCCCAAGCTGACTCATCTCTCAGTTTAATGTCTTTGGTGGGTGGCTATGCTCAGCGGTGCCGTTCTGTGACTTTAAAGGAGGTGGTTGAGCTCCCCAGCCACTGTCATATTTTCACATTGCCAAATTTCAGGTCAACAAAGGTGGGCTGCCTGACTTTTTTTTTTTAATGGGTTGCTCTGGCTCAGATCATTTACTTGACGCTGGAATTTACAACATTTAAGTATTAAAGAAATACGACGTGTCAATCATGAATAACAGGTCTCTTAGAGTGACTCATGTTCGACTCCTATTGTTTGTTGTTGTTAATCCATGCAACGTCCTGTGTTTGTAAGTGCTCTAAGCAAGGGGTCAGACTTCACAATTGATCTGAGAAGCTCAAACCACAACAGAGAGAAGCAAGATGATGACATGACTCAGCAAAAATTGTTGCATGTGATTTTTTTTTTTAAAGAACATCGTTAAACTGTGAAAACCTGAATCCTGAACATTTAGTTATGTTATACTTTAAGCACACACGAACACACGCACACACACACACACACACACACACACACACACACACACACACACACACACACACACACACACACACACACACACATACGTTTATTAAACAACTTTAACAGTTCGTGTTGAGATAAAACTTTTCTCTTTTTCAAAACAAACGTTCATCCAAATGAATGAGGTCCTGTCCCTCCTGCTTCAGCAGCTACAAAGACAAACTAACTTGCTGACATTGTCCGAGAGGAGAACTGACTGTTTCTCATCAAGACAAATATTTATGGGGTGGCGAGAGGGGTACAGGAATTTTTGCAGGGTGACAACATATGGCAGATGTATGTACACTGAATGTATTCACAATTATCACCGTCGCTCCTCTCGTTGCTCTTGTGTCTCCTCGTGTTCCCTGGACTGCAATAAACCAGTGTCTGTATTCATGAAGCAGTTTAGGGAACTCCTATCTTATGTAGCCTAAAAGTCCCTTAGCAAGGAATTATTATCCCCCGCCGTGGCTGATAGGCCCCGAAGGGGGATCTTGAAACAGTCTTCGTACGTACGTCCGTACGTCCGTCCGCTCGAACGTTTCTACCTATATCTCGGCAACCCCTGGGCCCACAGTGACCAAACTTCACATGTGGATACATCTCAGAGGGGGAAGGGATGCTATGGTGACCTTGACCTAATTTGCATATTAAGTAGGTCACAGGGTCACGAAGTGCTTAAAAACACACTTTTGGCTCTGGAGGCCTAGGTTTTTGAGCTAGGGCTCTGAAATGTTATACACACATGATACACACTCCAGGGATAACCTCCAGTACACCAAGTGACCTGACCTTGACCTTGAAGATTGGTCGTCATGGTTGCACAATACATGTATTTTCATATAAACATTTCTCAGCAGTTCCTGGGCCCACAGTCACCAAACTTCACACATGGACACTCCACCTGGGGAGAAGGGGCACCGTGGTGACCAGGACCTAATTTGCATATCAGGTCACAGGGTCACTAAGTGCATAAAAACACCTTTTGGGCTCTGGAGACGTATTTTGACATAGCTTATGAAGAAGACCTTTCAGATTCTACATAATTATCTACTAGGACCCATGGAACACCCTCTAGTGTACCAAGTGTGCTGCCTTAGAGCTGCTTTGTGAGAAAATATAAAGCCCTCCGGCGGGGGATTAGCCCAGCAACGGCCTTCTTGTTAGCTTTAAAGTGATTCAGGAAGTGTCTAAGAGTAGCTCTTAGCAAGGAGTTGACAGCAATTTTTATCTTAGTGAGGAGGTTGGTCAACCCGTTGCTCTGTATGATGCAATCTGCTGATAGCTGTGATTGGTTGTTAGAGAAAGGAAGATGCTTTGTGCTCCTTGCTTGTATTCACGAAGCATCTTAAGGCTAAAAGTAGCACATAGTGACGTCACTCTTAAGAAAAATCTTAGAATTCTTCGAAATTTAAGACTTTTCTTAGAATTTGTTCTTACTAAGATAAAAGTAATTTACAAAGCATATTTAGCCCTAAGAGTGCTCCCAAGTTGGAAAACCACTTAGTGAGGAGGACTTTTAAAAAGTTCCTTAAACAAGATGATGGAAATAGAAAGAGTAAGGAAAGATGTTATCCGTTTGTTTAATCAGTGGCACTAACCACTGTGCGTACAATTTTATTAATGGTGTGAAAATATTAATATTTTAAAGGGGTGTTCATTTTTGTATCTGCTTGGTGAGGTAAGGTAAGGTCAATCATTTTAAAGCTGTGTACAAATTAAATACATTTTTCTGAGTTTCATCAAATAGACATTAAATGATTGTCATAATTACGCATTTTCAATACAGCCCAAGATATTTGATGGGTTAATTTGACCCTCCATTCATTACTCGGAGCACAGAGCACTTTCTTGGTCTTCCTCTCGCTAACAACCAATCACAGCTTTCAGCAGATTGCATCATACAGAGCAACAGGGTCAACCACACCTCCTGATGAAGATGAAAGCTGCACAGATCAACATACAGAAACAGAGCACCAAGCAGAGACAAAAACAAACACCCCTTTAAAATATTTATCTTTTTCACACCTTTAACAAAATTGAACGCACAGTGCACTTGATTAAACAAACGGAGAACATCTTTCCTTTCTCTTTCTCTTTCTGTCATCTTGTCTGTTTAAGAAACTCTTACATAGACTTCTTAAAAGTCCTCCTCACTACTTTTAGTGGTTTTCCACTTTAGGAGCACTCTTCGGGTTTAAGATGCTTCCTTATCTTAGTAAGGAAAAATTCGAAGAAAAATTAAAATTTTTGAGGATTTCTAAGGTTATTCTTAAGAGTGATGTCACTGAGAGCTACTTTTAGTCTTTGGATGAATACGGGCACTGTTTTTTTTATGGAACTCTTTGAGTCTGTGCTTGGGTCCATCTGCACACTTCGTCCTATCCCTGACACATCTCGGGCTGTCACCGTCTTGCATTTGAGGCTTCATGTGAAACATCTCAAATTAGGAAGGAGTGACTGTAAAAATGTGGCCGTTGGAGGATGTACTGAAGCCCAGTACTTCAATAAAAGTAAAAATAACTTAATATTACATAATATTTACTTAAGTAAAAGTACAAGGACGACATTAGCAATCCGACTTATCTCAAAGTAAATAAGTATTAAATCTTAAGATGGACTCATTCAATTGGTTGTCTCTTAATGCTATAGTTCAATAGCAAACATCGCACATCGCTGTGTTCAGTAACATATAATCTACACAATTCTAAATTACAGTGTGAAATTGTGCTACAGAACTGTATGAAAAGTGGTATATAAATGAAGTTTGATTGAATTATATCGTCAAATCATTCACTGTAAATCTATTCAAAGCAAAACATTTGACTCAATTGGCTGCATAATTGAAATATACAAAAACAACCAATGTATCCAGAGTTGACATGGCAACAGCGAGGCTATAATCTTGCTATGTTGCAGATTATTGAACGTTTCCCTTCATAAGACCAGAGAAGTTGTCCTCCTCTAACCCTAAATGGCTGCCTGGCAATGGGCCTGACTACTGCTCCATGTGGGCCTTGGTAATAGTATCATGTCATGGTATTACAGGAATATTCGACTGACAATAGGATTGTACCTCTTTTCACTCTATCGACAATAGAGTAGAACATTTCCTAACAAAAAGAAAATTGTTTTTTAAAAACAGATATACATTTCCCACATATAATATTTTTACCACGACCGGTTGAGATTGCTGTTAAAGTGTGTGACAACATCAGGGGGCTGCTGTTAAAGGGTCAGGTCATTTCTGGTAAACCAGAGAAAGTGTCAGTGAACGAACTTGATATAACCTAAGCTAACCAAAGTATAAGCCCCAGAGAATAACTTCAGTGTTTTTCTTCCCACATGGAAATAACCTATATGAGGATATATGCACATATATGAAACCTGTATGCAGCATATATGCACAAAAATGCTGCATATATGTTGCAAATATGCACATAAATGCTGCATATATGCACATATATGACAATATATATGCTGCATATATGCATAAAAATGCGGCATATATGCTGCATATATGCACATATATGCTGCATATATGCACACACATGCTGCATATATGTGCATACATGCTGCATATATGTGCATATATGTATGCGTATGTACATAGATGCTGCATATATGCTGCATGTGCACATATATGTGCATATATGTACATAAAATATAGGAAAACGGCCAATTTTATATATGTCACATATGTTCAAAACCTATATCAAAACCTATATTAAAACATGTATGTTTATATAGGTTCTTACCATGTGGGTTTAGCTGAATGTTTGAAGGCCAGTAGTTTGTTTCTTTGAGGCAGACGGTCGAGACACTAGTATTTTCATCACTCATTCCCAGAAGAATATATATTTAAACATTTCCTTTAAATAGGGCCAGTGGCTGACTCGCGAGCTCTGAGTCCTTATTGAATGTGGTTGTTCTCACTCTGCTGTCATCAGAGGCTGGGATCGCACCGCCTAGTTGGTTTAAAACCTTTAAGGCAGAAACGATGTCTGAACTGATGATGTAAAACGATGCTTTTGATGCTGTGAGATTTATTGATTTGTTGAAAATGTGTCCCATTTCCTGCTGAATTCATATCAAAAATCTCCACCACAATGTCCAGTATGTGTGTGTATATATATATATATATATATGTGTGTGTATATATATATATGTATGTATATATATATATATATATATATATTAGCATTATATTGTACTGATTATTGGAGAAATAAATGACAGATTATAGAGACCAGAAGACTATAAACGACCCGAAGGATTTGGGTCCTGAGTATTTTTATGACATTTTACCAATTCAATAATATACATACAGTTTTGTAAATATAAAAACATCTCGCTGACATTATCAAAGGCCTTTTCTGCATCTGAGCTATGTAACAGTGCATTTTCTCCCTTCATCAATTAGGTCCTCCTCATGTTGTCTTTCATAAAACCCCCAATAATTAGTTCAGACATAAAGCTCCCTCGTCCCTCAGCTGCAATGGTTGGATATATGTTGTGACATATATACCTGTATGGCCTGTCATTTTCACAGAATTAAATGTCAATTCCTTCTTTGTGGAGTGAAGTAATCATGGCTTCCTTCCAGGAGGGGGAGACCTTTCCCTTTTTAAGGTTTCATTGAGCGATGGGAATATTGGGCTCAGTTCGTTTTTGTACCACATGACAGGTTTTATTTGGTTTTTATTTGATTTGATTTTAATCTACTGGTGGTATCCTCCATTTCCTCCAGTGTAATATATAAATTTAAGTCTCTTTTTTTTTTTACACGTTTTTTTTAATTAAAAAAGCATTTTTAAACACAGTATAGTCATTTCTATGTGCTTTTACAGAGAAAATAGAAAAGCCCAACATATCCACATTGAGCAAGCAGGTGTGTTTGTGACTGTAGAAAGGAAAAACTCCCGCAACAGGGAGAAACTTTGTAGAAACCAGAGTCAGAGGTGGACCGGTTGGGGTGAAAGGATAGAGGAGAGGAGAAGATAGGATAGGAAAGACAGAGAGATAGACTTGGTGGGGAGAAACATACAATACCCTTGTTAGTGCTACATACATTTCTTTTTCTTTTTTCCCCTTTTTTTTAATACAGTAATCACACTGATCCAAATATTCTCCAACTGTCATGAGATGTGTGTGTGTGTGTGTGTGTGTGTGAATGGAACTTCTGTGGGGGGGCCCCGTAGTACCACCCCGGGGCCCGAGGCCACCAGGGCTGGACACCGCCACTCCGGCACCCGGCGGCCCCCCCAGACCCGGAGAGGCCCCGACAAACCCCCCCGGAGATACACATCCCAACCACATACGCATATACATTTACTTGGTGGGGAGGGGGGGTGCCCCCCACTCCCCAGGCCGCCAGCCAGGCCCCCACCAGGCCACTACAAGATCTCATCCTCCACCAATCCAACCGTGAATAGGGAGGGAGAGCCACTACCCAGACCCCCCCCCCCCCCCCCCCCCCCTGCCTGAGCGAGCGTGCCCCCCGTACTCCAGCCGCACTCGCCCCGGAACACGGTGGGACCAGAGCGGGAGCCCCCACCCCCCCTCCACCCTGTGGGGTGTTGGCTGCATGTAGAGATGTGTATTTGTGTTTTGAAGAGGTGGTGCAATGTGTGTGTCTAAGGTGCGGTTTAAAATTGAGGGGTAGCGGGGGCCCCGAAAGCCAGCTGATCCCTTCAAGACCCTGCGTGACTAAGTATAGGTAAAATTGTGGGTGGTGCAAAGCCGGGGGAGGGGCCAGTAGCCTGGACCCCCCCACCCCCGGACCCACCCACTGGTCCCTATTGTTCAATGAGGTAAGATGAGGTAAGGTAGGGGGGGCTGAGATGGAGAAGGTCCCCCCGTCGCTAGGACTTGGCCCAGCTGGACCCACCACGACAGGGCACCGCAAAAGGACCCGGGCAGGAAGCCCCCCCACCTGACGGCCGGAGAGCAGAGTCTAAGACCCGCATGGCCCAGCAAGAGCCCGGCTGGAGGCCAGCAGCTAGGGAACACAGTCCCCCCCACACCCTAACATACTCACACAAGACAACACCCATACTTATATATAGAACTCACCCCCCCCCCCCTCTCACACACACACCCCCAGCTGTCCATCCAAACCCGGAGCCCCACTGTCCCACATCCCCCCCAGGAGCAAGGCAGACCCGGAGCACGGCAGCAGGGGCCAACTCCTACCCAGTCCCCAAGGCCCCCGAAGCCCCACACCCGCCCGCCCCGGCCAGGCAGCCTGGCCGAGGCCCGACGCCCAGCACCCCCACCCCACCCCACCCCACCCCACCCCACCCCAGCAGACCCCCCCAACCCAACAGCATCAGTGAGGAACAACAGATGTTCAAGTCACTGAACTTCTGACTCAGTAATCGGATCACGGCTCCACTTGTAAAAGGAGCGTCTGAGTGATTCCGTCTTCACAGTTTATAGCTGGAGCAGGAGGAGGGGCTGACGTGAAACAGGAAACCTGTTGCCTCTCCCGCAGGGTGTTATAGTGACTGGCTTGATATGTTTGTATAAATGCATTTAGAAGAGCGGAGGCCCCTCAGTGTCATGGTGTCTGGGAATGTGTCAGTGAGCACGATGCAAGTATTTTTTTGTTCTCCAATGGTCATTTATAGCTGGAGAGGCAGTCGTGACTGACAAGAGCACTGCTGCTGTTTTGAAACATGCTCATCTGAACCGGTGAACTTGGCAGCGTCACACGGATCTCTTTCAGTCACATTGCTGACCTCAGCTGCAGACTGAGTGTGTGTTGATCTGCTCTCTTTCCCCCGCCCACTCTTCCCCCACCAGTAGCCCACAGGTGAATACGCGTACCCTATTTTCCACGTTATAGAGCACACCTGAATTTGAGCCTCATCAACGATAACTTACAAAGAAATAATTCTCACTTTATATTAAGTACTAATTTACCCAACAAAGCCGCACCTGCCAAATTAAACAAAAAAAAAAACAAACAAAGAAAAAAAAAAATATATATAATCCGCACTTGACGATAAGCCGCAGGTGTCCACATTGTAACAGTGCAAGAATTTCACTGCAGGAACACGGGGATTGCTCATACTTACATAGTGCTGGAAATTCCTGCACACAGTGCTGTGTTGTGTGAGCCTGCAGCGAAGCCCACATACCAGTGATGTGCAGTCAAGGCCTCACCTGCTGTCATAAAATAAATAAATGTAGGGATTTCATAAGGATCACTAGGAACCATTTATGTTGTGGTTGGCTATCGATAATGTTTAAGAATGATCAAAGATAGTTATTAATTATGTTATTTAAAATTTTATCTGATCTGTATCAGACACCTTGGAGCTCCATCTGTCTTAACAGGAAATGATAGCCAATTTAGTTATATCAGTCCATTAAGATATACTAAACAGTTAATCGGGAATTACAAAACAAGATGGCACATCACAAGAAACTACATTCAAATGGAGGTTATCAGAGAGCAGGAAGTCTGTCCTGGGTCTCCACCATGTGCTGGAGAACAATGGAACATGGAAGCTAGTCTTTAGCGTCTGCTTCCTGTGTGTCTCTGCTAAAGGACCATTTCTAGAATGACTTGATGTGAATGAGACTTGTTTTGTAAAACGTCAGGAGTCGTCAGATGGTGTTCAGTTACTGTGTGATGTTGTCTTTGATGTGATATGTGTAGGATTGTGAGTTAACTAGTTAGTAAAGCAAAGATTAGCATGCAGACCCTGTGTCTGGTTTTCCTTGGTTGATGGGAGATCAGACTCTGGGCGCTGGTCTCTGGGTCAGGGGAAGGTCTGACCCTCATGGTGGGTCAGCAGAGGAGTTGCGGAGTGAAGGCCCCTGATTGCAGGCCTCTGGTGTTAGCTGGATGCTAACGCAGGGTGAGCTACCTCCAGCAACTCACCTACTCGGGGAAGACTCGCTGCAAGACTGGTTTTTGCAGGCTTTTGTTGAAAGTTTGTGGATTCGAAGGTGTCGAATCCTGAGAGCTTCAACCAATCATTGACTGACTGAGTGCATAAGAAGTTAGTAAAGCAAAGATTAGCATGGGGGAAGTATCTTTTTGCATGGGTCTGCAGTGACAAAAGGTCCCCCCCCCCCCCCACTGGGTGTGATGGTCAATCACATTCCTGTGTCTGAATTCATGTCATGACTGTGTATCAGGACAAATGAAAAGTGCCTTTCCCTAGAAATGAACAAACTTTCTGTGGTCTTGTGAGATCTCAACAACTATGTCAGTAAAAGTTGTGTTAGTTGTGGATGTTTTAGCTGATGTTACCATTATTACTATTATCGTTGTTGTTATCATCATTATTATCATGAGTAATCGTAACCGAGGTGGTTGTAGTCATAATTTTATGCCTGGGATTTTCAAAACTTCATATGAATAAGTACTCTTGAAAAAAAAACAAGTGATAGATATCAGATATCTAATTATTTACTCACTGAGATAGACAGCGATAGAAACACAGAGAGTTTTTTACTTTTTAAATTCCACAATTGTTTTAATGCTGCATTTGTTTTTCTTCTCTCGTTTCATCCATTTATTGTTTTTAATTGTGGTATGTTGTATTTGAAGTATAAAAACTGCCATATAAATGAACTTATTAACACTATTGTTGTCATTTTTGTTATAATACACCAGTAAGATTGCCAAATAAACCAAAATGAATGAATCTATCTATTTATTTATCAGTATTATTCCTCCCCTTCACGTTGAAGGAATAAATAATATTTTGTCAAACAGTACACAGCTGTGTATGCTAAGCTATGTATTGCAACTCATTTCCATGGTTGTTCAGCTAAAAAAAAAAAGGACGAGAGCAACTCCATATTGTTTCCTACAAAGACGGGTGACTGGAAGACTTATTGATTACGTCGGCGTCACTGTGAGCTCTCCAGCCACCGCCAGTCATGTGACACGAGGCTTTATGTTTGACGGTGCTGTGGAAACGCACCTTCGTGCAACCAAGCGGAATCCAGAAGAAGGCGTTCAGACAAAAGGCCCTGGAGTCGACATTATTTTCACAAGTAAGTTTATTGTGCAGTGATTTGTAATTCCTTGGACATTGAGTCTCATACAACCGACCAGCAGATGGCAGCACTGTGTTAGGTTGTAATTTCTCATGTCCCTCTGAACACACATCAATATTCATGGTACCCAACACCAGAGTCCCTCACTGGTTTGGGCTTAAGTTTCAGCCAATTGGACGTCTGACTGTTGTGTCCTCTCAGAGAGGTGGTGTTTGATCTTTGTGTATCCACTATGTGATTCTTTTAATGTTTGAAAGACATTCAAACATTCTGCTGAGTTTATGCAATATTTAAACACAATATTTAAAACTTAATATTTGATATATGAAAGAGCTGAGCGACAAATAAACTATTCTGACTGTGTGTTTGGTATTTAGTCTACGTATATGACCAATTTCTCATGTTTCTGTTGAAGAAGTTGTCTAGTAGTGCGACAGAGAATGTGGTTTGTGTGTAATCAATAGCAGGGCAATTATTGATAGATTTTCCTCATTGACCTGAGTGGGGCTCTTGTGCCTGGACCCGGACATAAAAGAAGTCCCACCTTTTAATGGACTTCGTTCGAGATGTAGACATTCTAATCAAGTCACATGAAAAATCTCACAAAATAAATCCATATAGTTTGGTGGGTTTATTCTGATTGTCTTTAACTCCACGTGGGAGCTGCAGCCATTGTTTTGATATGATTAGCCATTTTAGCCAATCGGCTTTTTTGGACTAATCCACTTCCTGAGTGAACGATTGAGACGAGAGACGATCGGAGTGACGGCGGTTGGTTGGCGTCCAGGTCCTAAGCTGTTGAGAGCAACTGGTGCTGCTTCCCGGAACGACTCCAGGGCCTTTTGTCCGAAGGCCTTTTTTTCTGGATCCCGCTCTTTCTCCACTTCCTTTGAGCTTCATGAAATGTGTTGGAATCACCACCGACCTCAGAGTTTAGTATTGTGTGTTTATTTTAGCAGGATTACTGTCTTGTTCAACAAAACATCATCGGTGGGTAAAACTATCCAGTCTCACGACCACTGACGGGCAGTAATGTGTTACATGTAATGTGTCACTGTAATAGGATTACCTTTTTTTTTCAAGTAATGTCAGGTAAGGGATTACTTTTTCAATAAATGTAATTAGATTACCTTTGCTTTCCTGCAAGCAGGTACTGTGCTACTGAACCGTGATTTTGTTTCACGAGACTGACTTATCAGATGTCTGTGTCAACAACTGACAGTGTCAACAACTGACAGTGTCAACAACGGACAGTGTCAACAACTGACAGTGTCGACAACGGACAGTGTCGACAACAGACCGTGTCAACAACAGACAGTGTCAACAACGGATAGTCAACAAGGCACAGTGTCGACAACCGACAGTGTCAACAAATGACAGTGTCAACAACTGACAGTCAACAACCGACAGTGTCAACAACCGACAGTGTCAACAACCGACAGTGTCAACAACCGACAGTGTCAACAACTGACAGTCAACAAGGCACAGTGTCAACAACAGACCGTGTCAACAACAGACAGTGTCAACAACGGATAGTCAACAAGGCACAGTGTCGACAACCGACAGTGTCAACAACCGACAGTGTCAACAACCGACAGTGTCAACAACAGACAGTGTCAACAACAGACAGTGTCAACAACAGACAGTGTAGTGACCAACATGGCGCAGCAGAGAGGACCTACAGTGTTTAATACTGTGAAGAACTGACATTACTCTGAGGTGAATGATTTAACTGCTGTATTTTATTTACATCTATTCAAATGAAGGACTACATACACAAAGCTTTTTTATTTTGTTTGCTGGAATAGGAAAACAATGTAAGAAATATTTGCTTTATTTCATTAAAATACGGTGCAATGTGCAAGGAAATAGGTTTCAATGTCAGAGTCTGATTCATTTAGTTTCCCTTCTGTTTGATGCAATGTACATAAAGTTAAAAGATTAAAATAAACAAAGAGGGAGTTTCATCTGATTCAGTTTGATACGATTGAATCTGCAGAACGAATAAAATGAGACTGAAACGTCTATTGTTTGCTCACGACATGTTTATTCATACATCTTCAGTACTGAGAAAATTCTGCGTTTTCTGTCTCAGTGTAACTCAACTCAGAGCTCGGTGTTAAGCTCATGGCTTGTTAAACCTGCTTTGTGAAACGGACCCCAGCTCTCCAATTCCGTTATATACTGTATAATGATGATAAAGGCTATTCTATTGTATTCTATTGAAAGACAGAGTGCGTGTGTCCATAAAACATGGCATCCTCCTCCTCTTTAATTAAAGCTTGAGGCACCATGTGGAAGATACTTGTGATGGGATGAGATCCTTTACGAATTAAAAACCCTAAACTGGAAGATACCTGGAAAGTCCTGTCGCTGCTGCCTGAATGGGAAACATTATAGGACGTGAGGCGGAGGAGCAGGGACGTTCCAGAGTTGCTCTTGAAGGTGAGTGGTTGAGTGTAGGTGAGGTCAGGCTCAGCTACACTGGCGAGGTGGCGTGGAAACGAGCTGCAGGCAGTGAAACTGTGCGGCGCATCCTCACTTGTTGGTGTGATGCCGGGGATTCTGGGTATTCTCGCTGACGACGTGAATAGCTGCACTAATAGCTGAAAAGGCGCGTACATCGGATCTGCTCAGCACACCGGCCAAGTGGACACCCCCCCCCCCCCTCCCCCCTCCCCCCCACACACACACACACACACACGCAGGGTGTTGATTTGAAACTCTAGCAGTGGGCCCACTGGTTCATGCATCAGTAATGTAACTCTGGCAGGTCACATGCTGGTGATGCTGGTGTTGAAAGGCTGCCTGCATGGTGCACCGGTCCGGCTCTCATCGGCCACACACACACTCACCTCACATCTCCTCGCCAGCCCTCCGCCGCTCCGTGGTCAGCAGGGAAGTGGCGGTCTGCAGAGAATTCGCTGGGTTGAGAACATGCGGAGCGTCGTGTGCGAGCTTGAAGTCTGAACCTAAAGGTCACAACCTTCTCCACCAACTCCTGAACCTTTGGTTCTTCACGATGCTTTGATGTGACGGCGGTCATGTCATCATTTTGTGGTTTGGGGTTTTTGAGGGGGGGTTCTCCGGGGTCCCTGCCAGGTTTGTCTCTGGACATATAACGTGTGTTTGTTTTTTTTATCATTTAGATCTGAGGTTTGTTAGGGTTTTTTTTTTCCCTTTTAAGTTTTCAAAATCATTAGATGGTCCAGACAGTATTGCTGGTGGGCCAGTTTTGGCCCGCAGGCCACCGGTTGCCGACCACTTGTCTTTCCCAAACCAGCTTCCAGAGCCTCACGAGAGCTGATCGTTAGAAGAAAAGTTTTCTACAGCCAAGAGGTTCTGGGTGTCAGCAGCCTTTTTTTTATATACTGTATTTTCCGCACTATAAGGCACCGGATTATAAGGCGCACCTACATTGATTGACATAATTTACAACTTTGTTCATATATAAGGCCACCACATTATAAGGCTCATGGAATAGACCAGTGGTCAGCAACCTTTATAGCTCAAAGCCATTAAGTTACATTTTCCACTGATTCTAACACCCAGAGAGGTGCACACACTTTATTTTGATAGTCCTTCCTGCAGCCTATGCCAGGACGACACTACACACAAAACCTTCTTCACTGCTGGTTGACAACTTACAACTAATAAACTAAACTACATGAACTAAGCAACAAAAACACAACACAACACAATTATTACCGACACCACAAACCAAATAGAACCCCCAATAATTGCATTTAAAACACCACAAACAGAAACTCCCAGAATTCATTGCAGCTATCGGCTGCACTGAGGAGCTCAGGATGCAAGGCATGATGGGAATTCATGTTTTGTGTTGTTGGAGGTTATTGTGGGTTGTTGTTGGGCTTGGTGTTGTGTTGATTGTGTTTATGTGTTTTTGTTCCCCAGTTTAGGGAGTCATTATTTCATTTAGTTTATTTTGGTTTGTTAGAATGTTGGTGTGCAACCATGAGTGATGAAGGTGTTGTGTGGAGTGTCGTCCGCTCTGAAGATCCGGTTGTGAAGTTAGAGTTGTCAAAATAAAAGCTTCTGGTTGTTCAGCTGGCAAATAGCAGTCTGGAGTAGAGCAATTCTTCCATATATAAGGCGCACCGGGTTATAAGGCGCACTGGCAGCTTTTGAGAAAATTTGAGGTATTTAGGTGCCTTATAGTGTGGAAAATACGGTAGTTTGCAATCAAACTCGTGAGAAACCCGCTCTATGTATGTTACCCTGAACACACCACCTCCACGGTGAAGCACAGTGGAGGCAGCATCATGCTGAGAGTTGATGCAAGATGGATGGAGACAATGGAGGAAAACCTGTTAGAGTCTGAAAGGCAGAGCTTCACTCTCCAGCAGGACGACGACTCGAGACACCCTACAGAGCTGCAACGAAAAGGTTTTGATTAAACATATTCATGTGTGAGAATCAACAAGTCAAAGTTCAGACTTTCATCCAGTTGAGAATCTCTGGCATGACTTGAAAACTGCAGGAGCTGACGGAGCAGTTTGACAGAGAATAAAGATAAATTCAGTGTCTAGAGGTGCAAAGCTGCCAGAGAAAACCATAGATCCACTTCACAACGTTGTGCTATGTTGTGTTGGGTCTGCCACATACAATCCCAATAAACTACATTTATTTTCATGGTTGTAGTGTGACAAAATGTGGAAAGGTCTAGTGACTCAAAACACACTTCATGCTAGCATCGTATTAAAAACACAATAAAAGGGTCTGAAAAATAATAATAAAATGCATTCTGTTTCATGTAGAGAATGGCTCCTACCTGAATATTATACACTCTAAATGAAAAGAGGATAGTTTTCCAAAGGTGCGGCAAATGGTTGAGAAACGAATCTTACATGAATTCAAATATCACCACAGCAATTTAGGTCTTTTGTTTAACTGAATGCTTCAACATGTAACTATGACCCCTGAGTCAAGTTAAGCAAAGAGCTCCATATTTTCACATGAGCATTCTGCCCAGGACCAGGCTTGTAGAAGTCTGGAACTAAGTATTCAGAGTTGGACGATGTTTACTTATTGACCTGGAGAAGCTGACCAAGCTTCATGGTGTTGGGATCTCATAGGACCACAGAAAGTTTGTTCACTTCTGGGGAGAGACAATATTCATTTGTCATGAGACGCAGTCATGACATGAATTCTGACCCAGGAATGTGATTGACCATCACACCCAGTAGGGGTGGAGGGCTTCTGCAGGACCTTCCTCCCCCCCTTTCGGCTCAAGACTCTCCCCCCATGCATTTAGCCAGTCACTGATTGGTTGAAGCTCTCAGGCTTTGACACCTCTGAAGTCACACGTGGACAAAAGGCTTTCAGCCAGCCTCCTTCTCTCTCTTGCAAGATTACACTCCGAGTAGGTGAGTTGCTAGAGGAGCAGCTCATCCAGCGTTAGCACACAGCTAACACCAGAGGCCTGTAACCAGGGGCCTCCACTCCTCTCTTGCAACGAAGACTCCGAGGAAACCTTCTCCTGATCCAGAGACCAGCACCCAGAGTCTGCTCTCCAGGGAACCAACCGGTTCCTCCAGGACAGGACCAGGGAAACGACGCCTCACAGAACTTCTTTGTGTTTTCCTCAACCAGCAGGAAAACCATCACAGACCTGAGCGACCAGCTCCTCAGTCTGGACAAAAGGAACAACCAGGAGCTGTAAAGAAGGACTCCTGAAACATCAACTTCATCTTCTTCTCCTCAGCCTGCAGAACCAGCAACCACAGTTAGCAGGAGGTGCTAACTACAGGAGAAGACACCAGCTTCCCTCCAGCAGGACAACAACCGAACTCCTTCAAGGAAGTGGTAACAACAACTGGGCTTTACCTGAGATTAGTTAAACCTGATGCTATGATAGAACTGTTTAACTTTATGAAGATGTGTTGGTTCTGTTACAGGGATTGAGTTCTATAGATAATGATATTAGGAGCAGTTATCAACCTGTAAACCAACGTTAGCTCTGCCACAGACACAGGGTCTGCATGCTAATCTTTGCTTTACTAACTAGTTAACTCACAATCCTACACATATCACATCAAAGACAACATCACACAGTAACTGAACACCATCTGACGACTCCTGACGTTTTACAAAACAAGTCTCATTCACATCAAGTCATTCTAGAAATGGTCCTTTAGCAGAGACACACAGGAAGCAGATGCTACGGCTAGCTTCTATTGTTCCATTGCTATCAGCACATGGTGGAGACCCAGGACAGACCTCCTGTTCTCTGATAACCTCCATTTGGAATGTAGTTTCTTGTGATCCGCCATCTTGTTTTGTAATTCCATCACACGTCTCACACACACACTCCCTCCACCTCTCTCTCTTTCTTTCTCTCTCCACACACACACACACACACACACACACCCAGCTGTATATAGGTAGTTAGAATCTGTGTTTTATTTGTTTTCATTGTAAATAAATATAATGTTTGGAATCATACTTGCTGTTTTATTAATGAGCACAAAGGTGAATGAAATGTCGACTCTTCTGTGTCAAGAACTCCAAAATCCTTCAACCTTTACTGTTAATTCTGGTAATTGTAATTAATTTAACTATTAATTCAACTTCCTGATGAACTGTTTAGTATATCTTATGAGACTGATAGAACTGAATTGGCTCTCATTTCCTGTTTAGACGTGGAGCTCCGAGGTTCTGATACACATCAGATTACATTTCAACAACATTATTAATAACTATCTTTGATAGTTATTAATCATTATCGATAGCCAACCACAACATAAATAGTGATCCATATGAGGTAGTAAATCCCTACAATGACCAGTTGGACTTTGGATTGTTTTGACAGTTGGACTTTGGAATGTTTGGGCTGGTCGCCTGAATTTGATAAACAGGGCTCGTCACCCTGTGAAGAAATCTTTTTAACAACTCTCACGAGCCAAAGGCCACATAGCTTCAGTAACAAAGCATAAAAAGAAGTAAGTTCAGCTGCAGCAGAACAGGAGCAGTAAACAAATTCCAAGATGTGTGTTACTGTTACTTTCCAGTCAGCTCAACACTAATCAACAGCTGTTACAAAACACTTGATGACGTGGTTGATCTTTGATCGGCGTTGCAATAAAAAGAAAAAGGGGTGTCGTGGTTACGCGGACAAACTCTGTGTCGCTTCGCTCTCTCCATGGTTCGCTTTAGATTCCGGAAGAAGGTGACCAGATGTCGTAGGATGTTTGTGAAGTTCCTACCTACACCGGGAGGTGCTGTTCAGGTGCTAGAGCCAAAAAGTTAAAATGTTGGAGGGTTTAATCACACTTGATCTGTCTTCGACCTCGAGAAACAGACTTTATCCAGGTTTTTAGAATAGAATAGAATAGAATATAGCTTTTTTCCTCCCCAGGGGGAAACACAAACTTACAACGGCTCAAGGTAAAAAGGTGCAGAAATTATCAAATTAAAGAATTAAAATATGTAAACATATGTAAATATCTAAACAAGAGCAAAAAAGAGCACAAAAAAAGAATAAGTAAAAATAAAAAATAAAACAATCCAGTAAGAAAAGAAATCCTCTAAAAATGGAGTAAATTGACAGAATTGATATCCACACAGTGTAGATAGGTAAAAGAGCTGTACTCAGTACCGGTGTAAGGTACATGAGAAGAATGTAGGACATGTAGGAGTTGTTAAATATCCTAACAGCTGTTGGGATGAATGACTTCCGGCAGCGTTTTGTTTTACACTGAAGGAGCTGCTGAGCTCCTCCACTGTCAGGTGCAGTGGGTGGAGTGTGTTGTCCATGATGGAGGACGTTCTGGTTAACGTCCTCCTCTGTCCCACCTCCTCCATGACGGAGGACGTTCTGGTTAACGTCCTCCTCCGTCCCACCTCCTCCACGACGGAGGACCTTCTGGTTAACGTCCTCCTCCGTCCCACCTCCTCCACGACGGAGGACGTTCTGGTTAACGTCCTCCTCCGTCCCACCTCCTCCACGACGGAGGACGTTCTGGTTAACGTCCTCCTCCGTCCCACCTCCTCCACGACGGAGGACGTTCTGGTTAACGTCCTCCTCCGTCCCACCTCCTCCACGACGGAGGACGTTCTGGTTAACGTCCTCCTCCGTCCCACCTCCTCCACGACGGAGGACGTTCTGGTTAACGTCCTCCTCCGTCCCACCTCCTCCACGACGGAGGACGTTCTGGTTAACGTCCTCCTCTGTCCCACCTCCTCCACGACGGAGGACGTTCTGGTTAACGTCCTCCTCCGTCCCACCTCCTCCACGACGGAGGACGTTCTGGTTAACGTCCTCCTCCGTCCCACCTCCTCCACGACGGAGGACGTTCTGGTTAACGTCCTCCTCCGTCCCACCTCCTCCATGACGGAGGACGTTCTGGTTAACGTCCTCCTCTGTCCCACCTCCTCCACGACGGAGGACGTTCTGGTTAACGTCCTCCTCCGTCCCACCTCCTCCACGACGGAGGACGTTCTGGTTAACGTCCTCCTCCGTCCCACCTCCTCCACGACGGAGGACGTTCTGGTTAACGTCCTCCTCCGTCCCACCTCCTCCATGATGGAGGACGTTCTGGTTAACGTCCTCCTCCGTCCCACCTCCTCCATGATGGAGGACGTTCTGGTTAACGTCCTCCTCTGTCCCACCTCCTCTATGATGGAGGACGTTCTGGTTAACGTCCTCCTCCGTCCCACCTCCTCCATGACGGAGGACGTTCTGGTTAACGTCCTCCTCCGTCCCACCTCCTCCACGATGGAGGACGTTCTGGTTAACGTCCTCCTCTGTCCCACCTCCTCCATGATGGAGGACGTTCTGGTTAACGTCCTCCTCTGTCCCACCTCCTCCATGATGGAGGACGTTCTGGTTAACGTCCTCCTCCGTCCCACCTCCTCCACGACGGAGGACGTTCTGGTTAACGTCCTCCTCCGTCCCACCTCCTCCACGACGGAGGACGTTCTGGTTAACGTCCTCCTCCGTCCCACCTCCTCCACGACGGAGGACGTTCTGGTTAACGTCCTCCTCTGTCCCACCTCCTCCACTGAGTCCAGCGAGCAGCCCAGGACAGAGCCGGCCCTCCTGACCAGCCTGTTCAGTCTCTTCCTGTCCCGCTCCCCAACAGGCCACAGCGTAATGGATGGCAGAACCACCACAGAGTCATAGAAAGTCCGGAGTAGAGGTCTGCACACCCCGAAGGACCTCAGTCTCCTCAGGAGGTGGAGGCGACTCTGGCCCTTCTTGTACAGGGCGTCGATGTGAGCAGTGTTGTTGTTGAGGTGAACACCCAGGTACTTGAAGTGGTCCACCAGTACGATGTCCTCCCCCTGGATGCTCACCGGTTGGTGTGGTGGGGTCTTTTTCCGGAAGTCGATCACCACCTCCCTCGTCTTTCCGGTGTTCAAGCACAGGAAGTCGCTCTCACGCCAGTCCACCAAGTCCCTGATGACCGACCTGTCCTCCAGTTCGTCCCCATCAGACACACAGCCAACAATGGTGGAGTCGTCAGAGAACTTCTGGAGGTGACGGCTGCTGGAGTTGTATGTGAAGTCCGAGGTGTAGAGGGAGAAGAGGAACGGTGAGAGCACCGTCCCCTGGGGCGCCCCGGTGCTGCAGGTGACCACCTCAGACCTGCAGTCCTGCGGCCTGTTGGTGAGGTAGTCGGTGGTCCACGCAGCCAGCTGTGCCCCCACTCCTGCGTCCTCCATCTTCTTCCGCAGCAGCGCCGGTCGGATGGTGTTGAAAGCACTGGAGAAGTCAAAGAACATGACTCTCACAGTGCTCCAGGTGAGTCAGCGCCTCCAGGTGAGTCAGCGCCCCGTGCTACAGGTAGATGACGGCGTCCTCCACCCCCATCTTTGTCCTGCAGGAGAACTGCAGGGTCCATGGCAGAGCTCACCGCCGTGCGGAGGTGTCAGAGGACCAGCCTCTCCATGGTCTTCGTCAGGTGGGGGGGTCAGGGCCACGGGTCTGAAGTGGCTCGGCTCCTTAGCCTGCACCGTCTTGAGAACCGGAACCACACAGGAGGTCTTCCACAGGACCGGGACCTTCTCCAGTCTGAGGCTCAGGTTGAAGATGTCCGTGACCACCTCTCAGTCCCTGAGCAGTCTGGGGCCGGTCCCATCTGGCCCTGCAGCTTTACTGTGTTTTTATTGACCAAACAAAAATCACATGGACACCCTGAACCTCCAACATGAAGAAAACATAGCTTATAAACAAAATATTCAATTACATTGATCAAAACCAGTCCAACTGAATTCTGTGAAAGTGTTACTGTTTTATTTTAACATCTAGCCGCCTGATTTTAGCAGTTTAAAGTCATTTTATTTATTCCATTCCATTATCTTTATATCAATTCTTAGAATTTATTAGGGAGAAAAAAAAATCAAATACAGAGCTGGTTCATACTTTTTTTTCTTCCTGCAACTTGGGAGAGTATGTGTAAGATTTTCGACTGGTACGGATGCTAGGCAGGCGTTGATTAGCCACTGTCAATCACGACGCGGTTAGCCGCTAACCGCAAACATCCACACTGCATCGCAAAACACCCCGGAGATGTAAAATGAAATACAGGGTCATTTGTAAACACAGTAGGTTCAATGTTTATACTCGTTCCATTAGCTGCTAACCACTAACCGCTAAATTTGTTTTTTTTAATATTAGCCTTCTGTGTTGACAACAACACAGGGGGCATAATCAAACGCTCCCATTTCGGGGTGCATTTTGTGGTCTCAAACAAAACAGAACAATATCTTTCAAACTCCGACGCTTTAAACTGAAGTCTAACGCTAATATATATGTTTAAGCAAAGAATAATGGGATTCACCCCCAATTCAAACCGTAATAGTTTTGCGAGTCATTTTATCTATTTTTTAAGTTGTTTTACTTTCCTAAGTCATTCTTACATCATTCTTATATGAGTTTTATATTCTGCTACGGGCAGTTAGGGTCGGTGTGTGAGTGGGTGTGTATATGCGTGTGTGTATGTGTATGTATACGTGCGTGTGGTTGGGTGTTGGTGTGTGCATGTTTCTATTTTATTTCTATTTTTTTTATATTTTTATTTTATGTGAAGCACTTTGAGTTGCATGCACGTCTGTATGAAAAGTGCTCTGTAAATAAAGTTTGATTTGATTTATTATTATTTATTTACGTAGGATTTTTGAGAGGCGACGTACCATTTTTGTCCAACAAAATTCAGTTGATTAACACACAATTGTGTAAAAGCAGCGGGGAGAAAAGGGTGTTGCAGAGCCACTGGACCAGCTTTGCCTGATCGCTGCATTTCCTTCGGTGGGACTCTTAAGCCCTGTCTCCACCGCACAGAAAGTAGCAGCCTAGACGGGTTTAAACCGCTCCGGCTCGCGTCTCACGACATGTAAAGCAGTCTAAACCGCTCCAGACCGCTCCAAAGGCGACCGCTTTTCCGCTACCCATCCGTTGGGGTACCAGGACCATGGAACGGGTCTGAGTTTGAGCTGCTGTCTGCTGATTGGTCAGTGATTTACTACACGCCCTCAATATTTTAATGTGCTGGCTGGATGAATCCTCTGCTGTCAGTGTGGTCAGCTGTGCTCTGGTTGTTTTTATTTTCATTTTCTTTTCTTTGCTGCTCAACTTTAGTGTTTGTTGTGAAAGAGTGGACTTGAGGCAGGGGGAGACCGGGGGGAGGGACTTTGCATCGCGTTGGAGTTTTCTGTTTGCAGCATAGCGCTCGCCGTGGCGCTGATGTGCGTCCGTCACACCGGAGTCTGGAGCTTTCGTCTCCGGCGCTGACCGCTCCGCTTTCCAGAGGCGGTCAGCGTTCTGTTCAGCCGCGGTCAGTGGCGCTTTATCGCGGGGACGGACCGCGGAAGCGATGAAAAGTAGCTCGGAGCTCGGCGCCTCCGTGTTCCGGCGCTGCGCTGTGCGGCGCGGCGCTGCGCTGTGGCGCCGGAGTGGAAAACCTCCTGGGTTTTGAGCAGAAAGCTCAGACTCCCGTGTCTGTGCCTCAGCCAACCGGGGGGAACGCTCCGGCCACTTGCCCCACACCCGAGCGCTGGAGTGCGAGGCAAGTCGCTGGCCAAGCGGCCGAGCGACTCGCTCTCTCAAAACAAACACGGAAGTTGCGCTGCAGCTCTCCGCTGCAAAAAATGACTGCTGCAAAAAATAACTTTTTTTTTTTCTCCGCTGCAAAAAATAACAGTGCAAAGTGGAGAATTTAAACAACAACAGAGGATTCATAAGATCTACATCTGACGACGTTCTTTTCTGTTATAATGTCACATTTCTGCAGAGCTCATAAGCCCCGCCCACTTTTCATGCTCCTCTCTGCAGTGGAGACACGACCCAAAGTTTCGGTCGGGGTTGTGCTTCCGAACTGCTCCGTACCGCCCCGCTCCGCCCCGGCACTTGTGTGCGGTGGAGACGGGGCTTTAGTGTGAAGCAGTTTGAAAAATCGGTTCTATTAATAATTTGATGCCATTTAATTCCGATAGGTGCGTTTTAATGAAACAGGGCATATTGAGAAAAGCTATGCTATCAGCAGAAGGACAAACACACAGTTGGACAACAGGCGTTACATGAACACATTTTTATTGCAATAGCTCTATCGAAAGCAAAAAAGTTTTGATAAATATAAACACTGTGCCAATGCTAAAACCGCCTCCGAGTACCACTCCGACTGACTTCTCCCCCCCCCCCCCCAACAAAAGCCACAAAGGAGGAAAAGGAAACAAAAAAACAGGGGGCGGGGCACCTGCCAAGGCGTCAATCCTAACATGAAAAAAAGCGACAACTTTTAGTTTTTTTCCCTTATTTACACAAGGAGAATTTCCATTTTTGCCAACACAGTTTCCACTTTTTTGAGCTCGCTCTTTTTTGTATATAGGATCACTGAAAAATAATGCACATACGAAGGATACACACCTCCACAGTATTTGTTTTGTTTTAACTCTTTCCTGTAAAGCGAATGAACAGCATTCAACTCTTGGGGGGGGGGGGGGGGGGGATCACAATACAGGAAGCAGTGTAGAAGTAGGGATTTGCTTTTTGCCCCACCCCGCACCCTCTGAGGAAAACAAACAAAACCCCATGCCTGTTAGCGGCGCGGCTAAACATCCCCTTCATCCTCGCAGAACTCGCAGACTGTTTTACTACACAGCAGCGAATAAACCGTAATATAGTTACAAAAAAATAAACATTAGGCAGGTTTGAAACCCATTTTTTTTTTATACAAATAACTACAAAAATGCCTCTGTACTCTTAAAAAAACTACCCTCGCATCTTTCTCTCGAGTAGCCCTGACTAAACAACCGAGATGATTTTCGTTTTCCTCTTCTGTAAACTAGAATACAAAATAAATCTGAAAAGATTGAGAAAAAAAACAAAAACAAGTTTGCATAATGATGCAGTAGCCCCTCACCCCCACTGTGTGTGCGTGTGTGCGTGTGTGTGTGTGTGTGTGTGTGTGTGTGAGAGAGAGAGAGAGAGAGAGAAGAAGAAGCTCTCTCTCCATTCGGAGCAGGAAAAACATTGCGGGCAGCTTTGAGGTTGAATTGTTGCCATAAAAACACAGATTCTGTGTAAAATCAATTCAAAGCAAATCGTAAAAAAGAGGGAACATGAAGGCAATCCAACACGAACTGCAACGATGCTTCAAATAAATTAAGGTAGGAACTTTTTAAAAGAGGAGCAACACATTTTTTAATTCAAAAACATCTCCCCAAAGATCTCCCTCTGCCGTAGTTTGAAAGATCGAAAAAGCTGGAGGATCACTGCAAATAAATCAAAACCACTGTTGGAAGCTGAACAAAAAAAGACACACAAAAAAAATGTCTTGGGTCTAAATATGTTCATATCGTAGAGAAGAAGAAGGGTTCAAAAATATTGTTCATTTCATTAAGTTATTCTACAGGGACCAGAAATAAGATTTGAATCAGTCAGCAACATTCCGAATGTGAGAAATGTTTCAGACTCTAAACCTTTACTACAAAATCCTTCTCCTGGACTCTATTTGGGAATCAAACGACTTTACATCACATCTCAACCCTCCAGGGGATGACTAAGGTGGGTGGTGGTACAGTTTGGGGGTGGGGGGGGGGGCTCTCCATTTTTGTGTTTCCACTCAACTTCCATGGAAGAAAAAAAAAAAAGCTATTCCGAGCTTTTTTTTCTATCCCATTCGTGGCTCTGTCCAGACCCACGTAATAGATTATGGCTGAAAATAAAACGACCATCATCAAAGAACCGTGATCCGAGAACTTCCTTCCATAGATGAACCCATTAAAACACAAAGTCACAATGAACAATTCACCAAATGATCTGCTTCATTCCAGCGTTCGACCCAACGTTTCTAATCAATAAATTAACATTCACATCCCTGACGGATGGAGGAGAAGAAAAGCCTGGAAGCGTTGTGGAAAGACGGGCAGCTCGTGACCAAGTAGAATCCGTCACCGCCAGCATGTACAGTTGAGACATCGCAGAGAAAAATACAATCCATTAAACATCTCAGCATCCATGTTTGCTCCCTCAAAGACAAAATGCACTCAAAACCACAAAAGCTCTCTGACAAGGACACGAGTGACGGGCCGTCCCCGACAGAGACATGTCCCGGAGAGACATAGACCTTTAACTGGTACATGACGAGCAGCAGCTTCTCCAGGACCTCCGTTCTGAAACTCGCCACGTCCTGGATGAAATCTACACGGAACATAAACCGCGCGGTGCCGGCTTCAGCCAAACCAAACAGTGTCTCCTGCCCCACGTTGTCTCGTCGTCCTCGGGCTTGGCAGGACACACCCACAGCTTCTGGTCGGAGGTAATGAAGCAAGACCAGAGATGCCCCAGAGAACTCAACCCTTATGTCTCATCATCTAAAAGTCTTCATCTTACAATACCAGCAGTGTTGAGTTAGAAAGATCAAAGGCAAAGTGATGTGGAACCTTCTAGACAATCCAGAGAACTGCTGCTGCGTCTCCCTTCACACCGTCTTTGGTCTGTACCGTCACTGTTGGAGACAATAAACTAAACCACCATGTGATCAGAGAGAGAGAGAAAGAGACCCTCCAGAACAGACATGGACTTAAAAGAGCATAAAGAAACATCTGGGACGATGTCTGACAGAAGGCCTGTGGACTCCGTCCTGGACCTGGTCCTGAAACTGAAACCCCATCCTGAAACTGAGCGGGAGGAGGAAACGATGATCCGGATAAAAACATGTCAGAGACGAATCCTCCAGTCTGGTGCAGCTCACAACAATCCAGAACACCAAGAAGCTCCTCCTCCACGGACATCAAAGAGGAGTCTACAAAAGTGCCTGATGAAAAGCTGGAAGTAGAGACAAGAAATGTGAACATGGGGGGAGTCCTCGCCAGCCTCTCAAGAGGAAGATACTGAAGACGACGACATCCCTTGACTTAGTGAAGACCAGCAGCCAGAGGAGACCGTTCCTCGTGAAGAACCACGGAAACTGTATCAGAATGTGTGACGAAACGTCTCCAATGGCGAGTTCAAGAGAGTATCTGGAAAAGTGTAGCTGGGACGTTCAGGACGACGTCTCAGATTCAGACTGAAGCAAAGTGCCACACATTTAGTTTCAAGGCGTTTTCTAAACATGGACGACGCTTCTGCACTGAATTCAATCTAAGATCCAAACATTTGACCAGCTGATTCACCGTGAATTGAGCTTCTTCCGCTCGCGGATTTAAGAACGGAAGAATAGAACAGAAAGTATTTTGGACAAATCAAACATTGGAGGAAAAAAAAAAGATGCAAGCCGCACTGAAACCTTTTATTTCAGTACTTTAGTAGTTCCACATTCCAAAATGATCAGGAGACATCCCTTAAAGAGAAAAACAGATGTATGAAAGGTTCTTTTGACCATATTACGACGGAGATTTTGCATTTTAGAAAACGGGAACATGTTTGCAGGAAAAAAAAATAGGAATTGTGCATAAAACTACAAAAAAAATATAAATCCATGGGAGGGAAAGGATGATTCATGTTGGAAAAACTTTGCTCCTGGTACACCTCCACTGAAACCTGCCGACACTTTAAACCAACACACGTCATATTCAAAAAGCTCCCCTCGCCTGTTGGCCTTGATTGAATTTAGCCCCAAAATATATTTGTAAGCTTTTTGCACATTTCAGTTCTGACTGATATTACGTTTTGGGAAAAACACAAATCCTGTAATAACAGCTTTCCAGTGGTCGCCATTAAAAATAACTGCTTCACCTTTCAGTTCATTCTCAAACATTTAAAGACAAAACAAAAGAGGGGGGGGGGGGGGGGGGAGGACGGTCCAGAAAACAGGAAAATGAAATCAGGTAAACCTGGTGACTTTAACAGCAAAGTCATTGTGCTGCTAATTTTCTGTATATTTAGGCAATCGTCAAAATGATTTCTTCGATTTTTCTAGTTATCAAAATACACTCCAGTTATATTTACACTTCTACCATGAAAAGCCTCGTCTTATTTTGGCCGGTTATGAATTGTCAAGCAGTTGTTTTTGGGCCGAACCTCCACAAAACCACTACAAAGTGATGAACGACTGGCTTGGAGTAACACTGCAGTGGAGAGGGCATCCAGACCTTCAGTGGGTTCTGAGAAAAAAAAAAAAAAAGAAGAAAGACTGTACTGAAATGAATCCTGTGCTTGACCACATTTCTCTAAATTAACTCAGCGATGGCCGTCACGTGAGAATAAATGCACCTAGAAGTGCTAAATATGGGCGTGATGTCAATTTGCAAGTGTGTGTGTGTGTGTGTGTGTGTGTGTGTGTGTGTGTGTGTGTGTGTGTGTGTGTGTGTGTGTGTGTGTGTGTGTGTGTGTTATGCAGGAGTCACCCCTGCTGAAATACCTGACCGCTGTGCGTTCATACGAGATGCCGCATGACTGTGACACGCGTCTCTCATGGCGTACATACAGACGCGTAAACGTGTGTGTGTGTGTGTGTGTGTGTGTGTGTGTGTGTGTGTGTGTGTGTGTGTGGTGCTCTGGACCGTACGACAAAATCAAAACAAAAAAAACCAAACAAATGTGAAAAAACCCCAAAACATCCACTTGAATCTTTTGTTGGTTTTTCAAATTAAAATGGACAAAAAGCTTTCGATGAAACCCGTTTGGATCTTGCGCATCAGTTAATTGACTTCAGGATCCACGAATGCAGGATTTGAAAGATGTACTTGAACTCACGTTTACTGAAACTCAAAGCCAGACAGAACATGTTGACTACGTTTGAAGACTACCCGGCATTGATGTTTCTGACGACGACACGAGGAGTTTGTAGTGAAAAGGGGAACAGCTTGTGATCTGATCTGGAAAGTCAAAACTGCAATAGAATTTCTGTGTCTACAAGTTATTCTTGCCTCTTTTTTTCCGGTAAATCAATCCAAAAAGGTTGGTTACAGAGAAAGAACCTGGAATTTGGTTGTAAAGGACTTGTTCACAGTCTATTCTCTACGTTAGACCAACAGCAGACTGAGCAGTTCTCATCAAACTCTTGGCAACAAAGCAATTTCCCCAAAACGCCAATACAAGTCAAGTAACGCTGTAGGCATGGCGCCCCCGCCCTGCCAAAGTACCACCAGTCGGAGGAAACCGTGAAATGCATCGGACCACGTGTACCTGGAACAAATAAATAACTCGCCATGTAAACACCAGGAGCTCAGAGGTTTTGTTCAGATCCTGCAGCGACCGCGCGCCGACGCTAATGTGAAGCAAGCAGCAAGCTCGTACCATTCAACGGGCGGGGGAGGGGGGGGGGGGGGGTTCATACCAGAACTTCATCATTAATGTGCCGAGGAGAGATGAAAAAAAACAACAAAAAAACTAAAAGTTTCTGTACCATAATGCTTTTGCTTTGACGTAAATCTTCCCTTTTCTTTAAACGGAGGAACTGAAGCTGAAGTGTTGAAGCTCGTCAAAGTTCAGCGCCTGACGACTGCAGAGCCGGAGGAGGAGGAGGAGGAGGAGGAGGAGGGACTCTCATCTTTTTAAATACCAAAAACATCTGGATGAGATATGCATATATAAAACACAAAAAAAAAAACTAAAAAAAAGAAGACTGCAAGCATTCTTTTTGTCGTCGTGTTGTTGTTGTTGTTGTTGTTGTCTGCGTCCAGGAAGGAGCAGGTTTTCAGTCTGCAGCGAAGGTCAGAGGTCACCGGTGCTAGGGTGGGGCGGGGGGGTCAAAGGTCACAGGCGGAGTGGAGAGCCACGAGCAGGAGGAGGAGGAGCTCGGTCGCTCAGTCTGGAAAATGAGAAAGCGAGAGGGAAACCATTAATGTGCAATTCAGAGAAAACCCCAGAACACACGCACACGCAGAAAAACAAACACCGGGCCAGCGGCCCGCTCACGCAAACACTGACTCCACGCAAACGTGAACGTAAACCGCCACTTTCAGCAAAAAAATGGAACGTTCTTCACACCTTCCCCCTGGGTTCAGAGGTCCAGCAACGTTTAAACCCAGCAGGAGTCTAAATAGTGCAGCAATTTACATTCGACACTAAAATACAAGCATCACATTTGGCATGCATGTCCTCTAATGGCCACTTTTCAGAAATGTCCAGGTGGACACTCAATTTCTAAATGGCCGCTATTGTTTTTCAAGATGGCCACCCATCAAGAGTCTGATCGAATAGCCATTATGTCGTTTTGGGATCAGTAGAATGCAAAAAATGTTCTGTGCAATTCAGCAGTGTTTACTGCCATGGACATCACATCATTGAAACTACTAGTTTGTAAGTGGATACATTTCCAGATTTGTTGTAGGTGGTGGTGTTCGTCTAAAAGAGTGAATGTCACTGCTGAGAAACTCAGCATGGGGTTCAGTGTCAGCTAACGTTGCTCATCTATGCTGTGCCTAGCTTTACTAACTGTAACATAGGACTAGTTGTAGTGTAGCTTAGTTTAGTTTAAGGCTGCAACTAACGACTATTTTAATTTTAATTTAGTCACCGACTGTTGAAACGATTAGTCGACTAATCGGATAATTATTAATTTTTTTCTTAAATTTAGCATGAGGTTGCTTTAATGATGCATTAAACACAAGAAAGGTGGGTACTTCAATGAAAAATGCATCTTTTATTCAACTTTGCTGCTGATAAGGCCATAAATCCAAAAATAAATAAACCTCTGTCCAAGCACAGGCAAATGTGTTTTATAAAACAATTAATTACAATCAAGTAAACATTTCTTTCCTGTAAACCAAGGGCACATTAGCAGCAGTAAAACATTAAATAAAATAAAAAAATAAAGTGCATTTTGTGAAGTGCATTCAGTTGTAAAAGAACTTTACAATTCTCAACAGTCTGGAATCCAACGGTTACTTGCAAGTAATCTTTTTCTTCGGCGTATTCAAGCTACAATGCTCCCAAACTTCTGAAGTTCTCGTGCGCGCAGCTGCTGTGTACGTTACCGCGCGTCAGAGACGCTATTGGGCATGTGCAACTCGGCAGAGATTGTAATGAAGTGAGACGCCTCACTCTGTTGGAAAAACCCGTCTAGCGACGAACGTCGCCAATGGAATTCATTGTCGACAATTTCTATTATGGATTTTTGTCGACAACGTCGACGAATCGTTGCAGCCCCAGTTTAGTTTCCCAAATGTTGTTTACTAGCCCCACATCAACCAGCCGGTAACGTGGCCAGGGGGGGAAGACGCAAAGTCACAAACTGGAAAAGCATTCGGCCTGTGAGTTTTATTAAAAGATAATACAGAATAATCCAAACTGAAGTCGTTGTAACATTTGAAATGTTTGTTTTCATGAATTGGCCGCGTTGTTGCTACTGGATGTGCAACAAGTTGCTGATCATCTCCCTCCGCTTTCCCCCTTTATTCACTTTAAAGAACCCATATTTCCCTATATTTCATGTTTCACAGTCCATCCTGTGCTCATGTGGGATCATAATGTGGGTGATACAGTATAAACACTCAAAACGTGTGAAATTCCAGCTATTTCTTGGATTGAGCTGACGTCACCCGTCATGAAACTGGTGGTTCTCAGCTCCTCCCCCTCCTCCGCCCTCACGGAGACTGTAGCCCCGCCCACAGCCGCCTCCTCC
>NC_137672.1:4016081-4068581 GCF_963422515.1 Blennius ocellaris
AAACCAACACACGTCATATTCAAAAAGCTCCCCTCGCCTGTTGGCCTTGATTGAATTTAGCCCCAAAATATATTTGTAAGCTTTTTGCACATTTCAGTTCTGACTGATATTACGTTTTGGGAAAAACACAAACCCTGTAATGAGTTTTCCAGTGGTCGCCATTAAAAATAACTGCTTCACCTTTCAGTTCATTCTCAAATATTTAAAGACAAAACAAAAGAGGGGGGGAAAAAAAGGACGGTCCAGAAAACAGGAAAATGAAATCAGGTAAACCTGGTGACTTTAACAGCAAAGTCATTGTGCTGCTAATTTTCTGTATATTTAGGCAATCATCAAAATGATTTCTTCGATTTTTCTAGTTATCAAAATACACTCCAGTTATGTTTACACTTCTACCATGAAAAGCCTCGTCTTATTTTGGCCGGTTATGAATTGTCAAGCAGTTGTTTTTGGGCCGAACCTCCACAAAACCACTACAAAGTGATGAACGACTGGCTTGGAGTAACACTGCAGTGGAGAGGGCATCCAGACCTTCAGTGGGTTCTGAGAAAAAAAAAAAAAAAGAAGAAGAAGACTGGACTGAAATGAATCCTGTGCTTGACCACATTTCTCTAAATTAACTCAGCGATGGCCGTCATGTGAGAATAAATGCACCTAGAAATGCTAAATATGGGCGTGATGTCAATTTGCAAGTGTGTGTGTGTTCGCTGGTGGCTCCTGAGACAAGTTGAGCCCAGTGACCACAGCTCAGGCTACTGGGAACGTCTTTAACGTCAAGAGAGCGACTGACGGCCGGCGTGTGAACCTCCGGACGTCTTCAGGAGCCACTGACACTAACAGTGTGTGTGTGTGTGTGTGTGTGTGTGTGTGTGTGTGTGTGTGTGTGTGTGTGTGTGTTATGCAGGAGTCACCCCTGCTGAAATACCTGACCACTGTGCGTGCATACGAGATGCCGCATGACTGTGACACGCGTCTCTCATGGCGTACATACAGACGCATAAACGTGTGTGTGTGTGTGTGTGTGTGTGTGTGTGTGTGTGTGTGTGTGTGTGTGTGTGTGTGGTGCTCTGGACCGTACGACAAAATCAAAACAAAAAAAAACAAACAAATGTGAAAAAACCCCAAAACATCCACTTGAATCTTTTGTTGGTTTTTCAAACTAAAATGGACAAAAAGCTTTCGATGAAACCCGTTTGGATCTTGCGCATCAGTTAATTGACTTCAGGATCCACGAATGCAGGATTTAAAAGATGTACTTGAACTGATCCCAGAGCTCACGTTTACTGAAACTCAAAGCCAGACAGAACATGTTGACTACGTTTGAAGACTACCCGGCATTGATGTTTCTAACGACGACACGAGGAGTTTGTAATGAAAAGGGGAACAGCTTGTGATCTGATCTGGAAAGTCAAAACTGCAATAGAATTTCTGTGTCTACAAGTTATTCTTGCCTCTTTTTTCCCGGTAAATCAATCCAAAAAGGTTGGTTACAGAGAAAGAACCTGGAATTTGGTTGTAAAGGACTTGTTCACAGTCTAGTCTCTACGTTAGACCAACAGCAGACTGAGCAGTTCTCATCAAACTCTTGGCAACAAAGCAATTTCCCCAAAACGCCAATACAAGTCAAGTAACGCTGTAGGCATGGCGCCCCCGCCCTGCCAAAGTACCACCAGTCGGAGGAAACCGTGAAATGCATCGGACCACGTGTACCTGGAACAAATAAATAACTCGCCATGTAAACACCAGGAGCTCAGAGGTTTTGTTCAGATCCTGCAGCGACCGCGCGCCGACGCTAATGTGAAGCAAGCAGCAAGCTCGTACCATTCAACGGGCGGGGGAGGGGGGGGGGGGGTTCATACCAGAACTTCATCATTAATGTGCCGAGGAGAGATTAAAAAAAAAACTAAAAAACTAAAAGTTTCTGTACCATAATGCTTTTGCTTTGACTTAAATCTTCCCTTTTCTTTAAACGGAGGAACTGAAGCTGAAGTGTTGAAGCTCGTCAAAGTTCAGCGCCTGACGACTGCAGAGCCGGAGGAGGAGGAGGAGGAGGAGGAGGAGGAGGAGGAGGAGGGACTCTCATCTTTTTAAATACCAAAAACATCTGGATGAGATATGCATATATAAAACACAAAAAAAAAAAACTTAAAAGAAGACTGCAAGCATTCTTTTTGTCGTCGTGTTGTTGTTGTTGTTGTCTGCGTCCAGGAAGGAGCAGGTTTTCAGTCTGCAGCGAAGGTCAGAGGTCACCGGTGCTAGGGTGGGGCGGGGGGGTCAAAGGTCACAGGCGGAGTGGAGAGCCACGAGCAGGAGGAGGAGGAGCTCGGTGGCTCAGTCTGGAAAATGAGAAAGCGAGAGGGAAACCATTAATGTGCAATTCAGAGAAAACCCCAGAACACACACACACACGCAGAAAAACAAACACCGGGCCAGCGGCCCGCTCACGCAAACACTGACTCCACGCAAACGTGAACGTAAACCGCCACTTTCAGCAAAAAAATGGAACGTTCTTCACACCTTCCCCCTGGGTTCAGAGGTCCAGCAACGTTTAAACCCAGCAGGAGTCTAAATAGTGCAGCAATTTACATTCGACACTAAAATACAAGCATCACATTTGGCATGCATGTCCTCTAATGGCCACTTTTCAGAAATGTCCAGGTGGACACTCAATTTCTAAATGGCCGCTATTGTTTTTCAAGATGGCCACCCATCAAGAGTCTGATCTAATAGCCATTATGTCGTTTTGGGATCAGTAGAATGCAAAAAATGTTCTGTGCAATTCAGCAGTGTTTACTGCCATGGACATCACATCATTGAAACTGCTAGTTTGTAAGTGAATACATTTCCAGATTTGTTGTAGGTGGTGGTGTTCGTCTAAAAGAGTGAATGTCACTGCTGAGAAACTCAGCATGGGGTTCAGTGTCAGCTAACGTTGCTCATCTATGCTGTGCCTAGCTTTACTAACTTTAACATAGTAGAATAGTACTAGTTGTAGTGTAGCTTAGTTTAGTTTAAGGCTGCAACTAACGACTATTTTAATTTTAATTTAGTCACCGACTGTTGAAACGACTAGTCGACTAATCGGATAATTATTCATTTTTTTCTTAAATTTAGCATGAGGTTGCTTTAATGATGTGGCAAATGATAATCAACACAAGAAAGGTGGGTACTTCAGTGAAAAATGCATCTTTTATTCAACTTTGCTGCTGATAAGGCCATAAATCCAAAAATAAATAAACCTCTGTCCAAGGACAGGCAAATGTGTTTTATAAAACAATTAATTACAATCAAGTAAACATTTGTTTCCTGTAAACCAAGGGCACATTAGCAGCAGTAAAACATTAAATAAAAAAAAAAAATAAAGTGCATTTTGTGAAGTGCATTCAGTTGTAAAAGAACTTTACAATTCTCAACAGTCTGGAATCCAACGGTTACTTGCAAGTAATCTTTTTCTTCGCCATATTCAAGCTACAATGCTCCCAAACTTCTGAAGTTCTCGTGCGCGCAGCTGCTGTGTTGGACGCCGCCATTCTTTCTGTGTACGTCACCGTGCGTCAGAGACGCTATTGGGCATGTGCGACTCGGCAGAGATTGTGATGAAGTGAGACGCCTCACTCTGTTGGAAAAACCCGTCTAGCGACGAACGTCGACAATGGAATTCATTGTCGACAATTTCTATTATGGATTTTTGTCGACAACGTCGACGAATCGTTGCAGCCCTAGTTTAAGTTTCCCAAATGTTGTTTACTAGCCCCACATCAATCAGCCAGGGGGGGAAGACGCAAAGTCACAAACTGGAAAAGCATTAGGCCTGTGAGTTTTATTAAAAGATAATACATAATAATCCAAACTGAAGTCATTGTAACATTTGAAATGTTTGTTTTCATGAATTGGCCGCGTTGTTGCTACTGGATGTGCAACAAGTTGCTGAGCAGCTTCTCTTCCAGCTGTGAGGAGGAGAGTTTCCATGAAGCTGTTCCAGCTTTTCTATTTTGACATGTGAACATTTCAGAAAGTTAAGTCTGTCAAATGAGACGTGGAGTCTTGTTTGGACTCATTTGTGAACATTTCCCTTTATCATGTCATCTTCAATGATTCAAGCACTGGTCACAGCCATTACTGGGAGTGTCTCTTCCTCAACAGGAGCTCCTTCTATCAGCTCCATGAATGAAGGGAGTTTGGTTCAAAACAACAACCTCCTCAAGGCCTTTCATGCAAAAGTAGATTGGCCTGGACACTAGACAGCAATATATCATCTCCCTCCGCTTTCCCCCTTTATTCACTTTAAAGGACCCATATTTGTCTATATTTCATGTTTCACAGTCCATCCTGTGCTCATGTGGGATCATAATGTGGGTGATACAGTATACGACACTCAAAACGTGTGAAATTCCAGCTTTTTCTTGGATGGAGCTGACGTCACCTCTCATGAAACTGGTGGTTCTCAGCTCCTCCCCCTCCTCCGCCCTCAGGGAGACTGTAGCCCCGCCCACAGCCGCCTCCTCCCACCCCCCTCGTTGACGTAGCCAGCAGCTCACGCTCGCTTGGTAGCAACCATAGCGTGGGGGGTTGGGCGTTTGCCGGTACATAGCGGCACTTGCATACAGAAAATAAACCTTCGCGAACAATGGCGATCCGTCACGTCGAGCCGTACGTCCTCGAACCAGAATCGGACCTTGAAATTGAAGTGCATGAAGTGCAACGGCCCCAACGGCTTCGTCAGGGCGTGGCTTGGCATTGACTAACGCTAGCTAATCACAGATCTCGGCGCCTCATTAGCGTCTTTTATTGTGGGAATAGCAGCAGGTTTCAAGAGGAGCTTCTGATTAAGTCCAGTGTCAAAGTACCGTAGTTCTGGAAGCTTCTTTGGTGAAGAGTCGCTCGCTAACAAACACATTCTTTGCGGATTTCTGAGGCAGGTCTGTGGGAAAAAAAGTCCAGCCACGTTCGCCAATGTGCTTCTTCTTTCAGCAAGACAAATAGTGAGGAACCACACTGGCACCCGAAAACACACTTTCTCCAGTGGACATGAAGGTGAAAACACATTTTCTCCAGTGGACATGAAGGTGAAAACACACTTTCTCCAGTGGACATGAAGGTGAAAACACATTTTCTCCAGTGGACATGATGGTGAAAACACATTTTCTCCAGTGGACATGAAGGTGAAAACACATTTTCTCCAGTGGACATGATGGTGAAAACACATTTTCTCCAGTGGACATGAAGGTGAAAACACATTTTCTCCAGTGAACATGAAGGTGAAAACACATTTTCTCCAGTGGACATGAAGGTGAAGACACATTTTCTCCAGTGAACATGAAGGTGAAAACACATTTTCTCCAGTGGACATGAAGGTGAAACCACATTTTCTCCAGTGGACATGAAGGTGAAAACACATTTTCTCCAGTGGACATGAAGGTGAAGACACATTTTCTCCAGTGGACATGAAGGTGAAAACACATTTTCTCCAGTGGACATGAAGGTGAAAACACATTTTCTCCAGTGGACATGAAGGTGAAGACACATTTTCTCCAGTGGACATGAAGGTGAAAACACATTTTCTCCAGTGGACATGAAGGTGAAAACAGTTCTGGACACAACAAAAACAGTTCAATGTGAAGCAGCAGAGACTGAGACGCACATTCGTGGGCGTGTCTTGTTTTGGTTTCTCCGCATGTCAATCTTCCTGGAGGCGGGGCTTCTCCAGCTCTGTGACGTCAGCAAGGTGGTGCTGCGTCATCAAATAGAATCAAGGTGTTGAGCTCCCCCACCAGGTAGAACAGAGAAAGATCACTGTGAACTCAAGCTGGAGGGAATCAATGAAAAAACACTTTGGGGATGTTTATGAACCCCAAATAGCACTTTTATGGTGTTTAAAGACCAGAAAAGTCCATTTAGTAGAATATGGGTCCTTTAAGCTGCCTTGTGTGGACGCCACCAGGGAGATGTGGTGAATGTCACTGCGAGACAAAAACAACAAGAATCACTTGTTTAACTGAAAAATCATGTAGTGTCACATCACCCTGAAGTCTCAGGTCTGGGAAGCACTGGTAGCCATTAGCCACCCTGGTTAGTTGGTCAGGATTCTTTTTAGCTTGGGAAGCAGAGAAAAAGTTGTAATATGAACCAACTGGTGGTGAACGGCTTTCTCTGTTTGAGGGAGGGGCTTGGCTCAAACCGCTTCTTCTGTGCAATTACCGTATTTTCCTCCCTATAAGGCACCTAAATATCTCAAATGTTCTCAAAAGCTGCCAGTGCACCTTATAACCCGGTGCACCTTATATATGGAAGAATTGCTCTACTCCAGACTGCTATTTGACAGCTGAACAACCAGAAGCTTTTATTTTGACAACTCTAACTTCTCAACTGGATCTTCAGAGCGGACGACACTCCACACAACACCTTCATCACTCATGGTTGCACACCAACATTCTAACAAACCAAAATAAACTAGATGAAATAATGACTCCCTAAACTGGGGAACAAAAACACATTAACACAATCAACACAACACCAAGCCCAACAACAACCCACAATAACCTGCAACAACACAAAACATGAATTCCCATCATGCCTTGCATCCTGAGCTCCTCAGTGCAGCCGGTAGCTGCAATGCATTATGGGAGTTTCTGTTTGTGGTGTTTTAAATGCAATTATTGGGGGTTCTATTTGGTTTGTGGTGTCGGTAATAATTGTGTTGTGTTGTGTTTTTGTTGCTTAGTTCATGTAGTTTAGTTTATTACCGGTAGTTGTAAGTTGTCAACCAGCAGTGAAGAAGGTTTTGTGTGTAGTGTCCTCCTGGCATAGGCTGCAGGTAGGACTATCAAAATAAAGTGTGTGCACCTCTCTGGGTGTTAGAATCAGTGGAAAATGTAACCTAATGGTTTTGAGCTATAAAGGTTGTGACCACTGGTCTATTCCATGTGCCTTATAATGTGGTGCGCCTTATATATGAACAAAGTTGTAAATTATGTCAATCAATGTAGGTGTGCCTTATAATCCGGTGCCTTATAGTGTGGAAAATACGTTATATATATATATGTCTGGTAAATAAGTGAGCATGGGCCAGTGAACTTTGCAGTGGCTGAGTCTTTACGAAGAGAAAGTCACTGAGCTTGTTAGTGTGAGAGATTTGATGTCAGACTTTGGCGACATCTTTCCAGTACAGCTGCTTAAAAAACAATCTCCCTAAATTGATCCAGGCTCTGTTTTGTTTACTAGAACATGTGACAATCTTCCTTCCTTGACGAAGAACCAGATGTGGGACCTAACAGACGGGACGGGCTTGTTGGTTAGCATGCTAACTTCAATGGGCCAAGAATACAGGAAACCACACAGACTACAATGAGTCTTACGTTCTAAATTGATCAGCATTAGCTACTGCAACTTTAAAACTGAAATCAAACATGTTATTTAAGATGTCAAATGTTGCCCACCACCCATTTGTCTTTGAGGTACAATCTGCATAGGATTTTGTTTCAAGTTAGATTTTCCCAGAGAGGTACTCGATGGATCGATGAAGTGAAGAAATACGCATGTTTTGAATAAAAGGCGACCAAAGAAAACGTCGTAGGAGCCCACATTTAGTTCGTGGGCCCTAATTTGTCCATCACTGCACAATGTCAGTGTCCTATTTAACTTCCACAATCCTTACACTTACACTACAAACAACAAGCTTTAGCAATACTGTAGTTAATTATGGCGGCAATAAGCAGGCTTGAATGTGTGAGAGGGCGAGACACACCACACGCAATACGAGGAGGGTGTAAGGTCTCTGAGTTTGCAGACCGAGCGTGGACTTTGATCAAAACAACGCTGTGGCCTGAGGAAAACACACACTCAGGCCACAGAATCAGGTTGGAAAGGAAGAAAAACAACTCTGACAAAAGACCTGCATTAGCCAACAGGCTTCTTGCTCAGACCCCCCCCCCCCCCCCCCCCCGCCTCAACTCCAAATAAAGAGTGCTCCACTGAGGAGACACTGGAGTAAAATAAACAAGAGCTAATAAGGTGAATCAATAAATGAAATCAAAAAATTTAAATAACCAACCAATAAAAACAAACATTGGCAATGTTAGAAAAAAGTAGAACCAGTAAGTAAAATAGCTCATTAAACCCTACACCCTATCACCCATGCTGCAACTGGAGATAAAAGCATGCATCAGCACCTCCTGCTGGCCAGAGAGAGAAGTGGGCAGACTCTGGCTATGTTTTTCACGTGATGGAATCCTATTTTTGTTATGTTCTTAATATGGGGAATAAAATCCAGCGCAGAGTCAAAAAGAAGGCCCAGGTTTTTAACACACTGCAAGGTTTTCCAGTCCTGCAGTGATATATATAGTAAAAGCTTCTCTCTCTCTGGCCTTCAGGACCCAGAACTAAAACCTTAGTTGTGTCCTTGTTGAGCTGGAGGAAGTTCTCTGCCATCCATGACTTTAAATCTGTCGGATCAGAACGGAAGAAAAAGGATGATGTTGAAGAGCCAACGAACAGCAGTATGAGGCGGCGTGTTGAGCAAGGAATTCTCTCTCTCCCTCTCCCCCCCCCCCCCCCCCCCCCCCTCCAACATGAGAGCACGTCACACTGTACAACACCAAAATACTACCGACTGGACCCCCTACCGCTCTACAATATAGAGTTCCCCACTGTGGTGATCACTTACTGTGGGGCGGCGAGGAACTTTATTTTGGAAAAGCAAAAAGAAAAGCATTTCCAAATGTGTTCAAATGGAAAGTAAAGTTTGGAGTTCCTTGCTGAACATGCCACGCCTCCAACTCCCGTTCATGTTCACCACCACTATTTTATTTTGGACCAATTTATCAAAGTATTTATGTTGGACTTACTTATTGAAGTATATCTATCTCTTATTGTATTTGATTTATTTATTGTTTTCAAAACATTGCGTGCAGTACAACAGTTTGTTTTTTACTGCTACATTACAAGACATTGTTATATATTTAACAGGAGTCTTTTTTTTAAACATGTTCAATAAATGCCGTTCCAAATTCAAAGACATAATCGTGTGAATAATCGTGATTTCAATATTGCCCAAAATAACCCCGATTAGGATTTTTTTCCATCATCGAGCCGCTCGAGTGTGTAATCTTTTAAATGTACTGCCTCTGACATTGAACAGTGCCACATTTGGTGAAACTTACTTTACCATATGTGACTATTTTAATGTGAGCTTTGCGCATCAGGTGGTTGCGATGCGCTCAGCCGTCAGAGGTCTGGGATGCGGCGTTGACTTCGGAGTTGCCAACGGATTCATTTATTGCATTTTCAACCACAAAACTGACAAATGCTGCTTCTTCTCTAACTGAAACGTCAACGCGTCCGTTCATCTACGATGCACACGGTGCTGGAGCCGACAGGCGCCATTAGAGGCCGAGTGACCTAAAGAGTATGGGCGAGATACTTAGAGGCACTTTTGCAGATGTTCCTCAAAAGAAAGTTGCCGTGTTGCCGTTGGACAAGGCAACACGTCATCTCCAGCATTTGCATATTAAAGTCCCTCTACCAGAATCCACACGGGACAAATGTAAACATTTAGGAGCCAGTTTTAGTTGTTGATGTACATCTCGAATACCTCTCTGAAAGAGATTCGTCATTACGCTCATACCAACATATTCCCAGCATTTAAATTCTGCAGAACATCCCTGGTTTGTTGACATCTTGTGGTCCCGGAAGCTCTCAAACCCCCCCCCCCCCGAGGCCTCGTGTCACAATCTCCCGTTTCAACGCTCGATCTCGATCCACGACTGGATAAAACAGTGATCGTTTTCACGACACTTCAGACAGTTCTCGTGGCTTGAAGACTCTTGATTTGAGAAAGTCTCGGTCAATTGTTGATTTTTGTTTGAGCTGCTCGTCACGTTCCACTTCCGTGTAACATGGTTAAAGGGCCTGTTGAGCGTGTACATGATGAGGAACGCTATTGTCCAGAGCACTACACGGGCAAAGTGCCTCCTCGTTTTGCCTCACCGTGTTCCAAATGCCTCAATTCTGCTGACTTTTGACTGCTGGAGCAGAGAATCTGTTGAATTTGTGGGAGTCAAAAGGTCACCAGCAGCCACAATCAGATAAATGTGTGCGGAGACATCTGACGCACGCAGGGCGACTCTTGAACGCACGTTTGCACACACACACTCAGACTTTGTCTAATAAAGTTATCTAACGTCACATTCCAGTAAGTCGAGGGGTTTGCTGGTAAAAGTGCAGCTTTATCGTTACTGTGTCTGCAGGACGGCGTGAGACGGAGCCAGAACGTACTGGAAAGAAAGAGACGAGGGACAACGAGTGAGAGAGAGAGAGAAGGAAGAATAAAAGTGTGTCTTTAAAGTTTGAGCCTTTGTGATTCAGATAACTCGGGACCACCTACAACATTCACACAGACAAACTGTAACAGAGGAAAAACACACTTCACTGTGTTTACAATGCATGACTGAGCAGACGACATTGAGCGTCTCTCCTTGAGAAAGTTGGTCCTGCACTTTGGGGTTCAGCAGCTCTGTCAAATCCTGTTTCCCGTTTTATTAGTAGACAACAACCTACTGCGTGCAAATAGTTAGTCTTTAACGCCAAACAATGTAATCCTAATTTACTTGTTATTGCATGTCAGCAAGAGCAACATACATAATGCAAACACACTTTGTCGGAAATGTTGGCCAATCAGATGGAGGATGACTGCTGTTGAGCCCTCCCCCGATGTTATGACTAAGGTTACAAACTGCTTGGCGACAGAAAAGGCGATTTTTGTTTATTTTTAAGGACGCTGCATCAAAGTGTTTACAGGAAATCAACTGAGACCATAAATGTCAAAATAATACATTTCAAACCAAAATATCTTGGAGCCAGAAAAAGCACAAAAATTTAAGAAAAACAACAAAGTAAACAACTTCTGAACTACTTGGCTGAGAAGTCCAACAGAGAGCAGCTACAAAATGCAAACCTGTGGGAAACACTGCCTTTAATATAGTAACGCACTAGGAATGAATCGGCCAATAGGAAAGCTGCCAGTGCCAACATGGTCTGAAAGTACATGCAGCTCGTCAGTCCTGTGCTCATCAAAGAGCAGGAGGTATTTAAAGGTTATTTATTCAGTAACAACCGGCAAAACAACCTCTATGAGGGCTTTTAAGGAATCACAAACACTTTGCCAGTCATATTAGCAACCCGAAATGCAAGTTACTATGCTGGATGGTGAATAATTCTAGTATGTGTGGGTGAACTGATCAGGCTATTTCAGAGGGGAAGAGGACGCTGCACGCACCACACATACGCATGGGGAAATCGGGGGGGGGGGGGTCTTGTTACGAGCATGCCTCAGTGCAGCCCACAAATTCATGTCAGTCAGGAAATAGCCTTGTAAATATAGAAGGGTCTGGGTGCGGAGGTGGGAACGAGAGAAGAAAAGGGCAGCCTCGTACCGTCCTCCCTCACGCCTTGCTCATCTGTCCGGTAACCCTGCCTCACCCTTTCACCGTCTCACAGCCACGGGGGCAGGGGGTGGGGGGGGGGACGAGTGGTGGAAAGGGCAGGCTCCCAGAGCCCTCACTGACCTCTAAAAACCTCCTCTCTCCACACTTTAACTACACATCTCTTCTGACCCAACTTCAACCTTTGGACACCTGACAAGTGAGACCGAGGGGAAAACACGGGGGGGGGGGGGGGGGGGGGGACCACAGTCATGTGCTGCACATACCTGCAAATTGCAGAAGCACAAGTCTGCCTTCACAAACGTTAACGTGTGTGTGTGAAGTACAAAATCATTGCAGGTGATCTCCACTGCTTCATTCAAAAAGCTGAAATGTTTCAATTCAACCTGGTTTGCGACGAAAAGCTCAGACCACACAGTGGTGCAGTCATATAGATTTATAATGTATTATATATGTATTATAATGGCCTCCAGCCAGCTGCTTCCTTCAGGTAAATGTATTATTTCTGACTGCATGGTCAATGTGTGACAAGCTTGTCGGTAAACCACTTACATAAACGTATCCTTTTACTTTTCCAAAGTGCAGTACAGGAGACCCGTCCTTCTATTTTTTCTGGTCAATTCATTCTTTTATGCCATGATAAGTCACATAGCCGATTTACTTCTATTCTGTAAAAATGTCCTCCTGGAATTAATAAAGTACATCTATTCTATTGCTCACAGCACAGGTGGAAGAAATTGGAAGCAATAGACGTCATATTTGTTTCGTCCGGATTGCAAAGTTCCAGTGATTTTTTTTTTTTTATCTCCAGACCTCAGAACTTAGCGAAATGTCACAATGTCTGTGCACAGACCATGAGGTCATAATGTGATGGTAGGCCACTTTGGTCATCTGGAAGCGTTTTGGCTTCAAGTTGTCGGACGTGAAGGAGGACATCCTTTGAAAAAGCTTGTCTTGCCGTCGTGCCTGCACACCAAGGCAGCATGACAGAATTTAGGAAGCCAGTTTTAGTTGTTGACGTTCATCTCCAATGTGTTGTCAATACCTTTCTGAAGGAAAGTCGTCATTACAAACATACAAACACATATTTCTAGCATTTCAATTTCTTTCAATGAGAAAGTCTGGCTTTTTTTGGGGGGGCTGAATCGGTCAAATATTGTTTATGTTTTAGTTTGAGTTGCTGCGACGCCAACTTTCATACCCCGGAAACCCTTTTGTGAAGTTTTCCGACGATGACGTCAGTTAGCGAAACATAAACCGTTTGATGGTTGCAGCGGGCTGCGGGACGATTTGGAACATCACGGGTGTGCAAGGAACCCCCCCACCCCATTTGCAGAGGGACATTTTTGAACTTGGATGACGCAGTGATAAAATCGCTGTAGGAAACCTTTGTGGCCACCGTAGTGCAGTGGTTGTGATCCTTTCCTGCGGCGAGACGAGGGTTTGAGTTCAGACTGATGCGAGATTTGATTTATTTATGTTTGGTTCATCTTAACAACACAGTTTTGTTTATTATTTATCGAAATTTCGGGGAGGGGGTCGGCTTTTCCCCACTTTTTATACGTAGCAATCAGGTTCAAATCGATGTATGTAGAGTATCTTCACATGTATGTCCAGAGGGTGTAGCAGCTGTGTTCTGTTCACTTTGTGTGAACCTGTGAGCTCCTCCATCAGGGGTCAGCAACCTTCAACACACAAACTCAAACCCTTCACCCCCCCCCCCACTCCTCCTCTGGGTCAAGGATGCAGGTGTGTCTTCATCTGTTCAACACCAGCAGCTAAGAGGAAGTACATTCCTGAGTGATGATGCTGTGCTTCCTCCTCGCTGTGTGCCTTAACATGCCGCCACTGCAGTTACAGCACCACATCAAAGCCAGCCAGTCATGACACGCACACGCACACGCACACATGCACGCACGCGCAAGTGCAATGTTAGTTTGCTTTGTGGACCTCAATGATCGTCTTCAATCAATACCTTAAAGTTAAGGACGGAGCCGATCCGATCCAGTATCGGATTCCATTATGAACGTCATTCACGAATCGGAAATTTCCGATCCGTGAAGCCCCATCTGTGCTTCTGCTGAAATTAATCCACACGTTTCTGCCCCGGCATGCTCTGCTCCCTGCAACATGTGGAATGAGCATCATGAATGGAGGCGAGTCTCAGTGAGACGCGGCGTAATGAGTGAGGAAATCCATTCAACAGTTTGCAGCCAGCTTAGCATGTTAACAGAAGTAGCGCTATCCATGCTATCCGACTTTTCATGACAACATGTTGCCGTTTGGGCAGATTTTGCGCTCAATACGCCGCAAAGGATCAACGTGAATGTTTGTGAAGACGCTGTACAGTGAGGTGGACGCTATGCAGCCAGACGTCGCCGTTTTAAAACTCCAGCTCGCCGAGGAGAACGACACTGACCATGGCATCAAAACAGCTCGCCGTGGTAGCAGGCGATTCACACCTCCTCCTCCACGCTAAACTCCCTGAAAATAGTCCCAATGGCTGGAGTTGCGTTAGAGCTGCAAACCTTCTGTTGCTGCTGCGTTGATAAAGAATTTCTCCAGGGATTAATAAAGTGATTGTGAGGTTTTAAAGATAGAACTAGTTTATTAGATGATGTCACGAAGAACCCCACATTGTCCACATGGAACTAAAATACTTTGTACTGCTTCCTTTTCTCACCTTCTACTAACCTCAAGTTGTCTGGAGAGAGAAAACATGCAAACATTCCTACATTTCATACTTTACTGTAGAGAGCAGTTTATTACTGCCTCATATAAAATCAACAATAATGAGAATAATAATACTAAAGCAAACACAGCTCTGGTATCGAAATAATATTGGTATCTGCAGATACCCAATTTGTCTATCAGGATCAGATCAGAAGGGCTCATCACCACACTTGCATCTGAAACCTCTGACCACGTTTCTCCCCCAGCTGTGCTTAATGCCTTTGAACCAGTGTCTTTGATTGCACTGCAGACAGTGGTTGTCCAGATGAAGCCGTCCGGCTCTCCCCGTGACATTGTCCCGCCTCACTTCTTTAAAGAGGTTTTTCCTTGTATAGGACTGTCAGTTCTGGCCATTGTTAACAGCAGTTTGTCTTCTGGTGTTGTCCCCCAAAGTTTTTAAACATGCTGTGGTGCAACCCCTGCTTAAGAAACCTGGTCTTGATCGTGGTATGCTAGCCAACTATAGACCTATCTCCAAGCTACCTTTTATATCGAAAATCCTGGAGAAAATTGTCCATGCTCAGTTGAAATCATTCCTAGATGAGCATGATATCCTGGAGGTTTTCCAGTCTGGTTTTAAAACATTGCATAGTACTGAGTCAGCCCTTTTAAGAGTTTTTAATGATATCCTCGTGGCGGTTGACGGCGGTGACCATGTGGTCCTTGTCCTGCTGGACCTGACTGCAGCGTTCGACACTGTGGACCACAAGATTTTAGTATCTCGTCTGCAGCACCTAGTGGGCATAGGTGGTACTGCCCTAAATTGGGTCAGATCTTATCTTGGAGGAAGATCCATGAGTGTACTCCTTGCTGGCTCTGAGTCCCACTCTGCGCCACTGTTATATGGGGTTCCACAGGGTTCTATTTTAGGGCCACTGCTCTTCTCCCTGTACCTGCTTCCCCTGGGTGCCATTCTGAGGAAGCACGGCATCTCTTTTCACCTTTATGCAGACGACAGTCAGATTTATGTGCCACTGAAAAAGGACAATGCCTCATTGAAATTACTTCTGTCTTGTCTTGAAGACATCAAAACCTGGATGTCGGTGAACTTTTTAAAATTTAATGAAAAAAAGACAGAAGTGATGGTGTTCGGCCCGAGTGCCACTAGTGAACCGCCCTCGGTCGATGTCGGCCCACTGAGACAATACATAAAGCCATTAGTCTCCAACTTGGGCTTTAAAATGGACAGTGATTTTAAACTGGACGGCAGAGAGGGGCTATAGTGAAGTCCAGCTTCTTTCACCTGAGGCAGCTGGCGAAGGTAAAGCCCTTTCTGACACAGAGACACCTAGAAGCAGTAATCCACGCTTTTATTACATCTCGGCTGGATTACTGCAACTCACTTTATTTTGGAGTCAGCCAGTCTTCCCTCACCCTCCAGTTGGTGCAGAACGTTGCTGCTCGCCTCTTAACTGGGACACGTAAGAGCGAACACATCACCCCCATTCTGGCTTCCCTCCCCTGGCTGCCTGTGCATTTTAGAGTCCGTTTTAAGATTCTTTTATTTGTTTTTAAATCTTTAAATGGTCTGGCCCCGCCTTACCTCTCTGAGCTCCTTCATTCGGTGCCTCAGGTCAGCTGACCGGCTGCTCCTGGAGGTACCGAGGTCCAAACGGAAGCTCAGAGGGGAAAGATCCTTTTCCATTGCCGGTCCTCACCTCTGGAATGCCCCCCCTGTTAGACAAGCCCCCTCACTGTTCATTTTTAAAACTCGTCTTAAAACCCATTTTTATTCTTTGGCTTTTACCTCAGCGTGAGACTCTGCTCTGGTTTTAGTGCCTTCGTTTTTTATTGTTTTAACCTTTTATGTTTTGTTTATTGTGTTACCATCTTATTGTTTTTATTGTTTTAATGCTTTTATTTTGCCTCTTATATTTTTATTTCAATGTACAGCACTTTGTCTCAGCTACGGCTGCTTAAAGCGCTTTATAAATAAAGTTGAGTTGAGTTGACAAGTAAAAAACCCTGGATCGGCGCTTCCCTACTTTAAGTTGCTACTTTATTAAAGACACCTGCTCTCAAATACGTGTTAATGCAGAAAACTTATCAGCCAATCACATCGCACTCTTCATCTTTAAAATAGTCTTCAACTACGGCTGAACAGTGTCTCCACTTTTGTGTGTCCATCGCTGTTTGGAGCTTGTTGCTCCTGTGACGTCACAGCAAGGTGGAGGAGGTTGAAAAAGATCGATCGACTGCTATCGAGAAACAGCGGCCAGCAGTATTAAAAAAAATAAATAAATCATAATGAAAATACTGTAAATTTGTATTGCTTTTTTTCAAAAATATTTTGGTGTCATAAGCTCTTTCAGTGATTTTGAGCATGGAATGCTATAGAGAAAATATCCAGTGCAGTACTCTGGGTAAAGATGTCTTGTTGATGCCTGAGGATTGCCAAAACGACAAAAGACTTGACAGTAACTGCGACGAGCCACTTGTGACCAGCAAGGTATGCAGAAAACCTGAACTCTTGAAGATGACGCTCTCCAGCAGCAGAAGACCAGACTGGGTGTCACAGACCAGCAAAACCATGCCACAGTTCACACTGGCCCAACGAACCTGGACAATAGAAGAGTGGAGAAACATCGCCTGGTCTGCTGATTCCCAGTCACTGCTGCCACACGGTCAGAAACAACCACGAACAACATGAAACCACGGATCCACTCTTCATACTGCAGCTGGTGGTGAAGTGCCCTGCAGGATATTCTCTTGGTACATACATACATATACTTTTGCTTCCTTTTCGTTAACTGAGCTCATTGACATGCGAAAGCCACTCTGAACATTGTGACTGATGATGCCCATCCCTTTATGGCCACAGTGGGACATGTCCTGATGGAGACTTCCAGCAGTATCCTGCTGCATCATGTCACAAAGCTCAAATGATCTCAGTGGTTTATTGAACACGACCACAGTTCAAAGTCCTACTAGTGTGTCAATAAGAACCAAAGACACGATTCAAACATATGTACATGTACATACATGCACATACTCAACTATAGAGTATCGTGTAATACTCACAAACACACAGGGCTCAAACACCATTTTGCGCAGCAGCCACTCTAGACAGAGGGATCCCAACAGGCAACAGCCATTCAACATATTCAGTGGCCAAAGACAATTTAGCAGTCAGCTAAGTTATTTACCTACATTTCAATTACCGTATTTTCCTCCCTATAAGGCACCTAAATACCTCAAATTTTCTCAAAAGCTGCCAGTGCGCCTTATAACCCGGTGCGCCTTATATATGGAAGAATTGCTCTACTCCAGACTGCTATTTGACAGCTGAACAACCAGAAGCTTTTATTTTGACAACTCTAAATCTTCAGAGCGGACGACACTCCACACAACACCTTCATCACTCATGGTTGCACACCAACATTCTAACAAACCAAAATAAACTAGATGAAATAATGACTCCCTAAACTGGGGAACAAAAACACATCAACACAATCAACACAACACCAAGCCCAACAACAACCCACAATAACCTCCAACAACACAAAACATGAATTCCCATCATGCCTTGCATCCTGAGCTCCTCAGTGCAGCCGATAGCTGCAATGAATTATGGGAGTTTCTGTTTGTGGTGTTTTAAATGCAATTATTGGGGGTTCTATTTGGTTTGTGGTGTCGGTAATAATTGTGTTGTGTTTTTGTTGCTTAGTTCATGTAGTTTAGTTTATTAGTTGTAAGTTGTCAACCAGCAGTGAAGAAGGTTTTGTGTGTAGTGTCCTCCTGGCATAGGCTGCAGGTAGGACTATCAAAATAAAGCGTGTGCACCTCTCTGGGTGTTAGAATCAGTGGAAAATGTAACTTAATGGCTTTGAGCTATAAAGGTTGTGACCACTGGTCTATTCCATGTGCCTTATAATGCGGTGCGCCTTATATATGAACAAAGTTGTAAATTATGTCAATCAATGGAGGTGTGCTTTATAATCCTGTGTGCCTTATAGTGCGGAAAATACGGTAAGTCAAACTGAAAATGAGGTTGAAAGCATCTCTGTATTCTCCTGCACAGTGTCTCTGACACCATCTCCCCTCACGCTCAGTCCTACATGTGGCCCTGCAGCAGACGCCATGTAAAAAACTGAACTGCAGAGTGTGAGTGAACACAGATGTGTTCACTTACTGTACTTCATGCACAGTGGAGGAAAAACACATCTGGATTCAAGAAGTTTGATAAGACGGGAAGGTACAGCTGGATATGGACAATCACTCTGATTGTGAGTCAGTATCATGGATGGCAAATGGACGGGTAATTCATTAATCTGCAACATTAGTCCAGCAGGCTAAATGTAAAGATTCCTGCTAAACGTATGAAACACGACTGCAGCTCCGCAAGTTTCGTGCTACAATACATCACCAGCACAAAGAAGACGGCTAGGATAAATGTGAGACGCGAGATCTGGTCGCTCTTCAGCAACACAGAATATGAATTAACAACGGCCCAATGAAGCCATACGGAACTTTTCCTGCATCGGTAAATAGGAAAGGCTGGAAGACAGTCAACAAACCATTAACATTAGTTTGTGGATTGAAGAAATCGCTGCAAAGTTTACTGTATAAAATCACACATTCTTAGACCTGAATCTTGGACTTTAAAGGGTAACTGAAATGTTTTTCAGATTTCATCTTTAGAAAGAAGAATAAATATGCTTTCGAAAGGTATATAACATTCCCAGATAAAAGTCCGAATTCCGACCCTTTTAATTGACTTTACATGATGCAGCAGACGACGGTATATTTGCGGGCCATAAATGTGAGCCGCCTGAGCTAGACCGGATATGACGTACGAGGGGTTATATGTCCCAGCCAAAACAACATCAGCTGATTGAAGAATGGAGGGGTTTGGCGATACAGAAGCACCTAGGAGCGATGTTAGCGAAGATTTAAGTGACGTATCGTTGGTTTTGGACGAAGATGAAGGAGAGGAATCATCGGAGGAAGAATTAGAAGAAAATCAAGGCGTTCAACCATACATGTTTGAGCCGTGAGTACATATTGTGTGTGACCGGGTATTTACCCGTGTGCACATATTGTGCGTGACCGGGTATTTACCCGTGTGCACATATTGTGCGTGACCGGGTATTTACCCGTGTGTACATATTGTGCGTGACCGGGTATTTACCCGTGTGCACATATTGTGCGTGACCGGGTATTTACCCGTGTGCACATATTGTGTGTGACCGGGTATTTACCCGTGTGCACATATTGTGTGTGACCGGGTATTTACCCTTGTGTCAGAGTGGGTGTTTTGCAAAGTTTATTGGTCTATTTGTCTTAAGTTTTAGCAGGTTTTAAAAAGACTTACTGAAGGTTGGGTTTAAAAATCCGTTAAAAAGCCGTTTAAAAATGGTGGGGACAGAACCAGGTTTCAGGATACGTTTCCTCTTCACAGCAAAACCAAGTGACTCTCGGATTGCGGGTGCTGTTTCGTAACAGTCATCCGTGAAATGTTGACTGCAGAGATAGGAGGCCTCTGTTGGTGTCCAGTTGGAGCGAGTGCGCTGCACTTGTTTTGTCCATAATCTCCTCAAAGTTTCATCTTTTGGGAATTTATGGACACTTACAGACGGACTGGGCATTTGGGAACACCCAGCCGCAACACAACGCTTAGGCATGACTCTAAAAAACTGCTAAATAACGCGATAATGCAGAGCACATGTAAACAAGACGCTACGATCAGCTGTTGTGGGCGGAAGTAAATAACTCCTCATACGTCACAGCGCAAAACTACGGCAAGTTGGGAAAACTAGGTCAGATTCACAGGGCGGGAGATTTAAAGGCATTTTTAGACGTTCGGCGCTCAAGAGCAAGATAGTGGTGTGATTGTCATTGGTGTGTCATATATCATTCGAAAGGGGGAAAAATAATGCTAAATACTGGTGTATTTTAATAGAATTATTTCAGGGACCCTTTAAAGTGCTTTAAAGTTGGAATTAGAAAATAGCTTTGAGTGCAACGCAGTACATGCTGAAAATAAAGCGTACATTTTTTTTGGAATAAGCAGATTTTCTTTCGACCGGATGCTGTGGGATCCATCCACTGCTGCTCCAGAACCATCTGCGCTTCTGCGTCGTCTTCAGCACAGGAACACTTTACTTTTTCAGACACTATGAAGACTTTCTGCTGCGGTTTTATTACTAGACATTGTTGAATTGTGCCGTCTCACTTTACATTTTGGAAAACCTTTGCTTGAACAGTCATCATGGTGGTATGTACAAGTAGATTTTTTTTATATAGAAGTGGCTTCTTAATAATGGTTACATGCCCAGCAAGGAAAGTAACAGTGGAGTTAGTGTACATTAAATTCAACCAGGTAACAGAAAATAGATGATCATAATCTTGCTTCATTAAACGAATGGTTAACTCCTCCTCTCATCATCTTTTACACCATTACCTCTCATTTCAACTTAAAATTTTCTCTTCCGTTAATGGCAATACATTTTACATGTATTTGCTTAATTCCATGTACATTGAAGCAACTAAACTTACAGTAGATCATCTACTGACTTATAAATCCAGAACATGGTGATGTCACAAATGTAATTGAACAAGAACAAGGTGAAGAAAGCGAGGAGTAAGAGTGTCTGACTGTTAATGCCAGGAAAACCTTCCATGTGTCCTGCTGGCACTGAATTCATCCATGTTTAGTCGAGAGAAAGATTTTAATAAAGATTTTTTTTTTAAGTATCTATGTGTTTTAACACAACCTTCAAGTGAACGCGTCAGTTCACACACACACACACACACACACACACACACACACACACACACACACACACACACACACACACACACACACACACACACACACACACACACACACACACACACACACACACACACACACACACACACACACACACACACACACACACACACACACACAAAGCCCTTTTTTGGAACTGTTCGGTGCACACTTCACCTCGGACAGACCGTGGTTCGTTCAGCGAGCTAACCAGCGACCACTCTGCCAGGAGGTCGCGCCGACAGACCTCCACGTCAACGGTGTTTGTGGCGCCGCTTCCAGCGGCAGCGCGCCGTTTCTGCCTCGACTTCAGCTCCCTGGACAGATGCCTTCAAAGGCGGCAGCTGGCAGCTCAAAGCTGAACGCAGCCTTGTCAAGATCGCAGAGGCGCGACTAAAAATAGATCCACGAGCTGGGGCTGTAAATTAATAGCTAATAATAGCACATGGTACTCTGGGTTATTTTGGATTTCAGTTAGGGAAAAAAAAATATCCTGAACACTCTCGCATGAGCTCATTCTCAAGCACAAAAGAAGCAAAGCATGTTCTTCCACGGACAGGCTGGCTCTGTGTGCACTCCAGGAACGAGAGGAAAAGCTTTCCCGAATCGAACAAACAAGCTGGACCTCAGTGAGCTGAGCAGCCCTTTCTCCACCCAAACACACAAAACAAACACACAAGCGTAAACAATTGCGTTGACTCACCCTTAGTTGTGGTGACTCCATCTGATTTGGTGAAGTCGATACTGGCGTAGGCTCCGTTCTCCGGCAGAGGCACCGTCCCTACAGGTGCCGCGCTCCCATTACTGCCTCCAGCTCCAGACACAGCTCCAGTGCTACTTCCGTCTTCTCTCAGCTCCAAGGCAATGTAGTTGAGGCCGTTCTGGTAGCCGACAGACATGTTCCTGCACATTCTGCTTTCTCCGGCCTCTGAGGAGGAGGATGCTGAGGTTCTGGAGGCTGTGCCCGTTTCTGTGGTTCTCGTCGTGGCATGGTGAGACTGCGAGTCTCCAACCCCCTCCACTGACATCCACACACTGTCAAAAGAAGCTGAACTGGCCCATCTGGAAGCCTGACCCTCGATTAGGTACGATCCACTAGGGGCTGCGGGGTTTGACGACGTGGGGTGGGTGGCTGAGGATGAGGGACCCACTCCTCCTCCTCCTCCTCCTCCTCCAGAGGCAGTTGAAGTAGAGGAGGACGTGGATGAAAATGTCTCTGAGCTGTGTCTCCTCCTGCCTTGAGGGTCAGCTCGCACCACTTTAGGCTCAGACTGGTGGGCGGGTGGCCTGCCTGTGCTCGATGCAGGGAGGGGCGGGGGGGTGGAGGAGGTGGTGGCGGACGGGGCGTGGCCGTAGGGCCCCTCCATCACACAGAGGTGCTGCAGCATGGCCGTGGGGCTGGTTTGTGTCCGCTCACCTCTGCCGAGGTTAAATGTCATTTCTGTGTAGTCGTCCCCAATGGACCTCCAGTGACTTCCGGCCTGGAGTCCAGGGGAAGCCAGGACCCCAGGGTTGCTAGCCAGGGGTCGTATATAACTGGGTGGATTCCAGGGGGCAACAAGGCTGGGCCTGGGTGACTGTTTTTTACCTAAACATCCTGCGCTGTCCTGCGGGTCTGCCCCCACTTCCACACTCATATAGTCCTGATGCATTTGGGACCGGGGAGGAGAGTGACAGTGGTCATTAGACCCCATGAAAGGCGCTTCGTCTTGGGCAGAGAGAGGGTAGGCGGGGGGCTGCTGTTGGTGGGGGTAGTGGTCACCAAACTCGATGTTAATATACTCTCCAGGGCTCGACGGTCCCTCACACGAGACACTCGTGGCAGGGACGGAAGTTGAGGTGCCTGCAGACGCTGTGGAGATTTCACTGACCCGCAGTGGACCGTGAAAACTCCTCCTGCCCAGAGGGAGGCGGTTGGGCCTCACAACCCGTCTATCAGCCATCGCTGCAGTCGTGTGGTGAGCCCCGTAAGGCGGTGGTGGATGTGAGGGGGTGGAGGTGGTACTTCCTCCCCCAACCCTCTTCTCGGGTGTTGAAAGTGAAGCAATGGCAACTGATGAAAAGACCGGTTTGGCAGGAGAACTCATCGGAACATACGCTCCAAGCTCCTTCTCGTCCTTTTCTCTGGTGGGAGCCTTATAGGAGCGCGGGAGGGAAAAATATGGGCTGTAAGACTTTGGGGGTGTCCCAGGCATGTAATATCCATGGCTGCCTTCATTTGAGAGCTTGCGTCCACCACAACCGCTGTAAGACATATCCATGTATTCTCCATTCTCAGGCCTCTCTACTGAACTGTTGTCACCACTTGTACCAGCTATATGAGAGATGGATGAAGACGAAGCCTGAACCGGGGAGGGGGAGCTGCTGCTGCCCCCAGGGAGCATCATCATGTAGCCTTGGGAGTCTGTGGAGGATTGCAACTGGTGCTGAGGATTGTGGAGATGAGCTGAACGGGCGGCGAGAGCCGGACTGTGGAACTGAGGGGAATGGGAGACATGATGGGAGTAAGAACTGGGTTGCATAGGCATGTAATCGGGGGGAGTCTCCCGTGGTGACGCAGCCACACCGCACATCATGGGGATGTAGCCACTGTCTTCCTTGGCAGAGGAGGTGGGGGGAGGGCGCTCGGCACCAGCCTCCGTCCGGGAGAGCGTGGAGGGACGGCTCTGCTGGCTGTGCTCAGAACAGGAGCTGTAGTCGGAGCGGAGCGAGGAAGAGGAGGACGACGGCCCACCGCGAAGCAGCCCGCCGCCAAACGGCAACGCCACGTCTGACCCCTCGTCCAGTGAGAAGTTAGTCTGGGTCATTTTCTGATAAACTGTCACTCCACAACTGCCGGTCGCTCCGCCAGTGGGTCTGGAGAAGGAGTGCGTCCTCCTCCTCAGTGACGATGAAGAGAAACGTTCGTCCTCGGCGGCCAACGTGCTTTCGTCACGTGGCGTGTCACCTCCGCTGTTGTTCCCAGAGCTCGTTCCAAAAACCTCCCGGCTCCAGCCCATGGCCATGTAGTCGTTCAGACAGTGCTCCTCTCTGATTGGTGGGGTGTTTCCCAGAGAGTCTGGTGTGTTGCTCCGCACCCTGAAATAGCGGAAGTCGCCCGGGCTCGAGCCGTACTCGTCGGAGGAGTTGAAACCACCGTCAGATGGGGAGCCGCATATGGAGGCACTTGAGGGGCGCGTGAGGGTGTCAGAGACCGACCCGTGGCCGCTGCTGGAGGACACGCTGACGGGGCTGGTGGTAGAAGGGAAGTGTGACACCGGCAGCGACGCAGAGCGGGCATGGTAGGTGGACGAAGACCCCGGGATCGCTCTGACGTAGCGCCCGCTGCCAGTATTCGTACCTGCATTTCCCGTCGCCACGCCGCTCCCGCCGCTTCCAGCAGCAGCGCCACCTTCCTGGCGGCCGAGGTGTGCGCGAGTGGAGTTCAGGTGAACCAGACTCCCCGTGGTGGAGCGGAACAGACGGTTCATCGTCCCCTCGCCCTCACTGGATGTGCGAAAGCGATAGCCACTAGCCCCGGAGCTTTTACTGGAGGGCGGTGTGCCCACCACGGACTCCGTCCTCGACCGCCGCTGCAGCCCGGTCTGGCTCGGCGGCAGGTTGCCCAGGTGCCGCCGCGTCGTGATGAACGACATTGGATTGGAGCCCGAGGACTGGCTCTTGCTCCTCGGCCTGAACTCTGCAAACGCTTTCAAGGCCTTCATTGTCTCCAGGATGGTCTCGTGCATGTTTTGGGCCACCACAGAATCATCCACCTGCATCCATATCTCTCCGGGCCCAATGGAGGAGGAGCGACCCACCTCGATGAAAAAGAAGCTTTCGGAGTGTCCACAGCGCCGGATGTTCATCAGCTGGAGGTTGACGCAGGGCGTTTCAGAGTTCAACTTAACAAGGTGTATGGTTTTAGTAGAGAGGCAAAGCCGGTAAACACCCGTGAGGTTTTTACTTTGACCCAGTCCTTTAGGTTTGACATTCACCTGCCACACCTCTTTAAACACAGTGCCGGGGGTGACCGTGCCATATCCATCATCGAGATCATCCGACTCCACGTGCCCTTTTTTACCCTCACTCATCAACTCACTGACGGCCACATACCAGTCCTCCTGCTCCTGCTCGTTCTCAGCCACGATGGCGAAGTACTCGTCCTTAGTGTAAAGGGCGATGAGGTGTTTGTTTTTGGAATCCGCTCTTTTGTTTACCGTGAAGCACTGGTAGAGGTAAATCACCCTTTTCGGAGGAGAAGGGGCAACCGCTCCGCCGCTCACGGCCGCCGCCGCCGCGGCGGAAGCGCAGGCTGCTCCTGAATTTCTTCTCACTGTCGTAGTACTCCAGGCGGCTCGGCCCGAGGTGGCTGGCAGCCCGCAGCACGAAAAACCGCTTGTGTCCATGTTTCTGCTTCCTCAGGTAGCCACACTTTCGAATATCATCCACAACGTCCGAGGTATTTGCAACGCTGACGGCCGCGTACACATGGCCGCCGCCGCCGCTCGCGGCAGGTTCCTCACCGGTGTGCACCTGGCCGAGCGACGAGGCTTTCCTGCCCGGGGACTCAGCAATGTTTTCCCCGGAAAGATGCTGCTGCGGAGCCAGCTGATAGTGGTGGTGCTGCTGCTGGTCCTTTGGTGGATGATGGAGGCCGGAGTGGTGATGGTGGAGGTGGTTGGAGGGCGGTAAATGCTGGAACCGCGAACCGCCGCCGCCTCCTCCTCCTCCTCCTCCTCCTCCGCAGCCGCCGATATTAATTAACGGGGAAGGGGGTTCCCCGACCGGGCCGTCTCCGTTAGCGGCGGCAGCAGCTTTCGTCTCCACCAGCAGCATCGCCGCTTTGCCTTCCTGGTAATTCGCCATGGAGAAAACAATCAAAGGTCACTTTACTAGCACGCTAATCCGAGTGGAGCCAGACCCCCATTCTTGTTTTGGGAGTCGAGCTCCCGAGTCCGGCTAGGCCAGCTAACGTTCCCTCCAGCGGCCCGGGTCCACGATCCTCACCTACCGGCGTTGTTATTCCCTCAAAAAAAAAAACAAGCGTCGTGACCGATTTGGCAGCAGCACAATTACTCCAGCACGCACTTTCCTCAAGAAATGAAGCCCGCCGTGTGCAACATGACCACGTTCAGCGGCGTGTCTATAATCGGGAGGCTCCGGCGGCTAGCACCGTTAGCATTCCGACCCTCCTCCTCCTCCTGCTGCTGCTGCTGCGCTCTCTCTCTCTCTCTCTCTCTCTCTCTCTCTCTCTCTCTCTCTCTCTCTCTCTCATCTCTCTCTCTCTCTCTCTCTCTCTCTCTCTCTCTCCTCTCTCTCTCTCTCTCTCTCTCTCTCTCTCTCTCTCTCTCTCTCCTCTCTCTCTCTCTCTCTCTCTCTCTCCTCTCTCTCTCTCTCTCTCTCTCACTCCTCTCTCTCCTCTCTCTCTCTCTCTCTCTCTCTCTCTCTCTCTCTCTCTCTCTCTCTCATCTCTCTCGCCAGGCCACGGCACACAAACAACACGTGACCCCCTGCGTCATCAGACGGGGGCGGGCCATAGGGATAAATCCACAAGCTGACGAGTTCATCATCGTGACTGACGTCCCGTCAGCGAGCTGTGGCCCAATCAGCGTGAGGCACTCTAACGTCGTATCAACGGCTCTGACAAATCGTGGCGCAAAGAGGTTACTGGAGTTTATAAATAGGCGGTGACTCGACAGGCTTACACTGGCTTTACGTTTGATGTATTTTTCTTAAAGTAGACAGAAGGGAAATGATTGCGTTACTTCTGGTGCATGTACAAAAACCTCCATAAGATTAATTTTGAGATGTTTATGTTACAGATGTTGCTTAGTGTTCTAATGTGTTCTTTAAGTTCAATATAGAACTGAACAAAATATGCGTTTACCTTTGCTATTCTGCATTGTGAATGTGACATTTTCCAATCAGAAGTATTCAATTAACTATAAATGCTATGTCTTTATTGTTTGTGATCGTAATATAGTCACAGTTTTACAGTCACTTTTAACATGATGTTTAGTTTTACAGAGTATATAATTCTCAATTTTAGTCCATAGGGTAGTTGAGAAAGATCAAACCGACTGTGTCACTGGTAATAGCTACATTTCTTGCCCACAGTTGGAATTTGGAAAAGTTATCATAGAAGGACCAATAGAAACAAAGGAATTAAAGTTGAAAACAAATTACAGTATGTGTTCAAAACAGGATGTGTGTAACATCATGAACCTTTTATTTATTGCTAATTGGTGCATAGGTGCATTTTGAAGAACCCATTACATTTAGATTGTGATCCAGATTAAACACATTTTACATATGAAAATGTCCATTTTGCAACCTGTTGTCTTATCCTGCGTTCTTTCAAATTATGAAATAAAATCATGTGATTGACCAAACGAAATAAATGAACAAAGACAGTTGATCTTGATGTGGAATATGTGCCCAATGTTGGCGGAGGTCAGAAATCTCTGATTGCTCTTGTTTCTAACTGAATCAAACGGCACACTTCTTCCACTGGTCTTTCACATAAAGCTATAATTAGATTAGAGCCTGCTGATGTGACTTGGCAGTGGAGGAAGGGCTTCACTACCTTGTATCGATGATAAGAACATTCCTTTTGTGCTCAATCTTTTCACAAATTGTCACAGTTTCAAACTTATGAAAATATATTTACCTTTGCTGTCATGAAGGTGAAGATTCAACATGCATGATGTTGGAGCACACGTTTTTTTTTAAGTAACCTGGAGCAATTACCTTTTTTTTTTTGCAAGGGAAAGTAGATTGTAGCAGTGACAATGTGAACGTCTCCCTCGGTGAGAAAACTAGACATAGTCAGACAAGATGTGAAAGGAAAGGGTTAATTGAACAAAACAAGTACAAATGATGCTGATTGTGGAGGAGGCTGGGACAAGGGGTTGCAGGTGGAGGGAAAAACACACAATCAAATGGATTCTATTGTATTCTATTCTATCTGAGTCACGGTGAAAGCGCACAATGGCTAAAGTGGCTAAATAGCTAAAAGGGCTAAAATGGCTTCAACACAAGGAATGGTTAAAACTGCTAAATTAATAATTACAAAGTAATAAGTGAGTTTAGAAAAACCTGAAATGGCTAAAAGAGTTGAAGTTCCTTTAGCAACCAGACAAAAGCTACCAAGAGCATTAAAAAGAGAATTTCCTTTTTTCTTTTTTTTTAATGAGCTGAAATGGCTATAATGGGGAAAATGAGTGAAACAGTTAAAACGATTCTCATAAAGGTGACGTAAACTACAGTTTCACTAAATAATAAATAAAATATCGAAATATAACACTATATGAGTTTACTGTAAACATGTTAATCTTGAAAAATACACATTTCTCTGCTGCTCTGGGCAAATATACTTGGTGGAAAGTCAGTAAAAGTGACCGTTGGTCATGAGAGTTTCAGGCTTAACTATGTGTGGTAACACAAGAAGAATGAGTTCTGAATGATGGTAAATTATGAATAAATGGCAAAAAGCAGCTTCACTATGAGACCAGAGTTTGAGTTTCTCTGAGGGGGATCACATGTATTCCTCCACTTCTTTCTTTCACCTCTTTAACATTGTGTTGCAGAAAAACGACGGGGGCGCGATGACGGTTGGAACACCAGCTCCCAGTCACTCTCACAATGAGGGCGAGCTACCAGTCGAGCCGACGGGCAACCCAACTCTTCCTCGGGGAAACATCAGCTGCTTTTCGAGGGAAGGCCGACTCTGCTAACCTCTGTCTGGCGTGAGACCGGGGCAACTTACAGTGTGTCCCCCGCTCAACCTTTTCATCCGCTGCCGTGCGAACAGCTGAACATGAGTTCCCTCTTTACCTTCAGAACTGTTTCTGTCTCACCCTGAAATTCAAGCTCTGCTCCTGCTGGACATTGGCACAATCCCAAATCGTGTTTGTAATCGAATGTCCTTGTCAAAGCAGACAACACGTCCTCACTGAACTCAAGACAGGGATTTATTGGTTCCACAATGGGGGCAAATTAGGGACATTTAAAACATTAAATCTGGTCATTTTGTTGAGGTGTTGACACGATTTTAAAGTTTAATTCTGTTAATGTTGCACCCTGACCTCGAAAAGCTGCTGGTGATGCTGATGAAGTCAGTTAATGTAATATATGTACAGTAAGTTGTGCAAAGGAACATTGATTTGATGTGAGTATTTGTATTTGATATGTCCCGTACGGCTGTGAGCGTCAGGAGTCTGCTCACATTAAAGTCTCTCCCTTACTTTCTGTAATCTTTTGGTAACTCACATATACTTTACTTTAATTAGCACGAAAGTTCGTATTTTCAATGTGTCAAAATTCGGGGAGTTATGATTTATTGTAGTTGGGCTACACTTTCGTCAGTAAAAAGAAATGCACTGGGTGCGCACGGGAGACCCATCCAAGATGGCGGCCGTGCGGTACGTCCGCTCCCAGGATGATCGCAGTCAGTCTGTGAGGCGCCTGGCATTATGTCTACTGCGCAGGATGGTTTGTTATGCTTCGCTACATGGTACTTCCGGTACAAAATAGAAGCATCTGCCATCTACAGAATAACTTCAATCAGATCATCAATCAGATAGACAATGCAACAAAAATCAGAAAAGGAAACCATTTCTGTCAATTTATTTTGTCAATGAGAAAAGATCTTTACTCATAATTTGTAACTGAAGACATTTTAGGCTAAAGTTATTTTTTCCTAATCTTGTACATCATACAAGTAAAGTTTCTACAGTTAAGCAGCAGAAAGAGAAACAATTGTTTTTCAAAGCTGATTACAATATCAGTAATGTCAGTGCCAGTATGTTCTGTGCCAGTCCTGAAAAATTGAAATTAAAGTGTCCTTTGAGGACTTTCAATGTTGTATTTGATATTTTTGAAAAACACAAAAAATGGGGAGCTTAAACCACTTTTTAAATGCTTTAAGCATATTCAGTTTACAAAACTTATGACCCAAATAAACTGATCTCTTTTACAGAAATGCATGTACTTTTTTTTATTTGTTATTGTCTCATTAAAGAAAACAAATTCAAAATCCAGTACTCCTGAGGCAATCTCGATTCTACGTTGGAACATCTTCTGGATATAAGGTGGAAGATTATAGTTATGGGCCTTATACAGCACAGCTAGAACAAAAAAAAGAATAGGGTCAATGTTTGTTCTACAATTATTTCCCCATATTTTACACCATAGCTCAGATATGGATGAATAAAGAGGTTTTGTAGTAAATATAGTGAATTATGACACAATACGGATCTCATTTTACTCATTCCGCCTATATTTAGTTTTGTTTTTTTGTGCTAATTTGGACCAAGGAATATTTATATGCAGTTTCCAACTAAGTTTTTAATCAGCAGTAATTCCTAAAAATATATTTACAGAAAACAAGTAACAGCAGTCTGAAGCGCACTTTCCGTGCTTCCTACCACACACTGCCCTCTGCTGGCCAGGCTGCTGTCCTGCAGAAGCGCCTCTGCTGCTTTTGTACTTTACAACAAAGGAGCAGCAGAGCCAACAAAAGCTGAAAGACACTGACAGGAAACACAAAGGAAAGCATGCTTCCCTTTGTCACACACTCAGCCTGTTATTTCACAACAAGCAGTTGCGCCATGACGCCCGCTGTCACTGCTGTTGTGACAAATGAATCACAAATGGACAGTTTATGACCTGAAGTGGGAACAAATTGTTAAAATGTTTGAAAGCACCCATAGCGGTAACATGGCGGGCTGTTTTGTGTTAGTTTTGTGTAAGGATTTACATCAGTGGACTCAGATTCAGCTGCATTTAGGTGATTGTAGCTTTAGAAAAATCTGTAGATGTCTTAAAATACCAACTTTAAAAGCAACTTTGTGTTTCACTTCGGGAAGAAACCAGCTATTGAGTTTGCTCCCTGCATTTAAAACTAGTATGTCTGCAGATATTTCACTACATGCCAAGCTTTCGTAGAACTCATAGAACGAATCCTGGATTTTGATACGGTAAATACCTGCCTGATGGCTAATAAGAAGATCAAAAGGTGATTTGTGTCATTTGGTTTTTTGTGCATTTGGTTTTCAAGTCTCTTTCTGCTCCTTCAGTTATGGTATTTTGTTAAGTTGTGCAACTTTGGTATGTTTTCTTTTGGTTTAACTTTAAGCTGTGGTCAATTATTGAGGTTTACCTGTTCTTACCCCTTTTAATGCAAGCTGAACGAGATCTGAATGCCTATCCATATGTAAAGGTATGGGTATACTTAGTTATATAAATGAGGTATTTTGTGTATATATATTATTATAGAATACAAATGTTATTATTTATCCAGATTATCAACAGAGTAATCTTCTGTATATGTATATGTATGTGTATGTACACACAGGTGTATTAATATGCGTATGTGTTTGCACACATGTTTTGACATACAATTCTATAATTAATTAATAATTACAAACAGTCACTGGATTTGTCTCGAGTGTAATGGAGACACGGAACCGTCTGAACCTGTAGATGTTAATATATATTCTTGTTCTCCAGCCTTTTCTCCTCCTTAACTTCATTCATCTTTCAGCAGGAGACACAAGCAGGACTTCAGGACGTGTGTTACAGTTGGACATGTACTTTAACCTGCTGGTCCCCCTGCTCGGATCACATGGGATCTAACAGAAAACACAAAAAAAAGCCTTTAGAAATGTTTTTTTAATATTAATTTCACATAGAGATACCGACTCGCACTTGTTTTTAATCACAACTTCTAGCTGATTCAGAAAAAACAGGCATTGGAAGGGGGGGATTAAGCATTTTTTTGTGAATTAAAAAAAAAAAAAATCAAATATTTTTCCTATGAATTCAATATGCTGACATGACAGCATATTGAATGCTGTCATGTCATGACAGCATTCAAACCAATAATCCAGATCTCGTCTGACCATCTCTCCTTCCTCTGTATCCTCTAATCCTTTCAGTCCACTCTTTATTCAATAAAAATCAATAGAAAAATCCCTCCTTCCCCCAACGAGCTTCCATTAATGTCTGGTGAACTGTGCAAATCCTGCGATGCAGCTGCTAATCTGCAGCTCTGCGTGACTCCGACACCCGGCAGCTGTGTTACCATGGAGCTCTTTACTGTCTGAGGCTGGAATCAAACATGAAGTGACACACAAAACATGTTTAAAATCTAAACCTTTCCTTTCACTAATATTTTACTCAACAACGGAATTGCATGGCTGTATGTGAATGAAAACTATTTTATAATCAAACACATTTTGTTTTGATAAAATCAGTTTTGTTTGGAGTGTGTTGATGACTGTTCTCACTATGTCCACTCTCACTGACTTGGCTGAATGTTTATGAGGTTTGTTGAAATTTTTTTTTAACTTGCAGTCAGAAATCAATGAGGAAATCTCTCACCATGAAAGACATTGCATAGTTGTGGGGCCTGTTTGTACAGTGATTAATTTTCTCCTTTGAGATACGGGGTGTCAGATACACAGCTGAAGGTGGTCCAAGCCTGAAGGCTGACAAAGTGTAAAAAAAATACACATTCAATATCAATTGGAAGCTTTTCCCATTACAGTATCTGTTGTTTGATGCATGTTGTGCCAGATGATTGAGAGAGTGCTTTAACACATTAAATGAAGTATTTAGAAATTAGAATTGAAAAGGCTTTTGGATAAAAATGTTTATCTGAGTGCTAAAAAAAAGCAAAAAAAAAGCATTGTTTTGTCAGAATTGTGTGCATTTTTGTGACGATATGAAATCCGGTCGAGTTAAGTCAATTACTAATGCTTTGTTGTTTTATTATGTACTACAGAGGAGCATTTAAGCACAAAAGCAGCAACATTTACATTTATCACAGTGGAATGTGCTGACCTCAGGGGCAAGGCATCAAGATCATTAATCCAGGAGCCCATTTGATTACCATTATTATTTTTGTGCTGGTTTTTTTGGCACGTACCTTTATCCCACAACATCCGGAGCACAGACACTACAAGCACATCAAAGCGTGTGGAAAGTTCGGCAATAGGTTGCTATGACTTTAGTTAACGATTTGGCAGAACATTTCCAAATAAATGGCAAAAAAAACTATGAACATTTTCCCAAACAAAGCGGATGAGAGAGGACATAAAAGGAGAACAGGGTCTGTTGCCATGGAGACGATCAAACGAGAGGAAGGCGCGCAAAATTTAGGAAATTTCTAGTTTGATTTGAAAAATCCCTCGGCTGCCTCACAGCGGTTGCTCGGTCATAAAGCTGTGGTGCATGGTGATGTCATCAAACATGAAAGGTGGCCTAGCAACAGTTGCTAGGTCATGATGATGTGGTGGAGGGTGATGTCATCAAACATGAAAGTTGGCCTTGCAACGGTTGCTAGGTCACAATGATGTGGTGCATGGTGATGTCATCAAACAGGAAAGGTGGCCTAGCAACGGTTGCTAGGTCATGAGGATGTGGTGGAGGGTGATGTCATCAAACAGGAAAGGTGGCCTAGCAACAGTTGCTAGGTCACGATGATGTGGTGCATGGTGATGTTACGAAACATGAAAGGTTAAATGATGAAAGCTTCCTTTTATGTGACATCATTGTGACATCTTAGGACAGTTCTGCCTTCACACGGCGAACCTGACGACACCTGATTATCACTTTTCAAACTGAATCACAACACTGACCGCTGAACATCGAACATTGTCCACATTCAATATGCTACGGCAAGCACTACAGAAAGCAAAGCTCAAACAAGATGCTGCGAGAAAAACTGCTGGATTCCCTGGAGGGCAACGCTCTAAAGTGACACCCGTTGATTCGGCAATGGTCTGCAAAAAAAAACCAAATTTCCCGTTAAACAAAGCTGAAACAAACACAGCAAAGGGATCTGGGAGCAACCATGCAGAGTTGTCCAGAAAGCCATCCTCCAAACAGACACCTGATGCTTCTGCCTCGGCATCCAGCAAACTCCAAGACTTGGACATGCTGCACAATGATCTTGCAGCTGTGAGGGCTCTGATGAGGGAGGTAGTGGACGTGGGAAAAAGTAACCTGAAATTGTTTGAGGCCTTGAGGAAAAAACAGACCGAGATGAGTGATGAGTGCTATCTCATGACCAAAAAGATCCAAGAGGTAACTCAGGAAATGGAGTTGCTCCAGAAGAAACAGGAAGAGAACACTGAATTGGTTGAGAGGAACTGACGGGCACGGCTTCAAGTTGAGAAATCTTCGCCCGCAGACTTCATGGATCATTTGGCCAAACTGCTCAATTTGAAGGACGCCAACAAAGTCATGGACTATTTAACAAATCTGTCCGACGGTTTAAAAAAAATGCATGAGCTTCAGACGACACGTGAAGAGGCTTGGGAAGAAGCTAAACTGTGAAGGAACACAAGCTATGGCTATAGAATCACAAAAGGCAGTAACATTTGGCCAGACTAGGCTTTCAGTACAAATTATACATGAAATGATACTCAGCGATACGAAAGCAAATCAGAGCAAAGCAGAGATGGACATTAAAGACACTGAGAAACATCTGGAGACACTCGGGATTTTCAGCCATTTTGGCAAGAGTAGTGTGACTGATATAATGAGACAAAGTGAAGAGGCCAGTCGCGCAAAGGGGAAAAGGATGCAGCTTGTTGGCCCTCTTGCCTGCTACACTCCTGTCTGGCTGCTCAAGTTCTGCTGCTGAACCAGGCCTCGGGTTTGGTTTGTAATGGAGCTACAGAGTCCAATATAGCCCCGTTTCCACCGCACAAAAAGGCTGGAATAGACCGGTATATAGTCACGTTTCCACGGCAGGAATTTGTGACTTTGCGGAAACAACCGCTCCAAAGGCGGTCGCTTATCCGCTCCCCCTCCGTCGGGTAACCCGGGACTATGGAACGGGTCTGAGTTTGAGGAGCCGTCTGCTGATTGGTCGGTGATTTACTACACGCCCTCAATATTCTAATATGTCGGCTGGATGAATCCTCTGCTGTTAGCGTGGTCAGCTTTGCACTGGTTGGTTTTCTTTTCCTTTTCTTTTCTTTGCTACTCAACTTTCGTGTTGGTCGTGAAAGAGCGGACGTGAGGCCGGGGGAGACCGGGGCTCGGGACTTTGCATCGCGTCGGAGCTTTCTGTTTGCAGCCCAGCGTCAGTGCGCCGTCTTTGCATCGCGTCAGAGGTTTGTGTTCAAAGGCGATGCAGCGGCGGTCAGCGTTCTGTTCAACCTCGGTCAGCGCCGCTGCATCGCCTTTGAACAGAAATCTCGGCGTCGGTGCTGCCGGTGGTCGGGCAGAAGGCGGGCGTGATGCAAAGCGACGCTCGGAGCCTCCGTGTTCCGGCGCGGAGCTGCAGGAGCGCGATCAGTGCCGGAGTGGCTGCTCTGGCGTTTGAGCAGAAAGCTCAGGGCTCCCGTGTCCCGGGGCAGAGCACCGGCACGGCTCTGTGCCGCGGCCAGCCGGGGCGCACTCGAGTGCGGGGCAAGTCGCCGGAGCGTTCGCTCTCTCAGGACCGACACGGGAGTTGCGACTGCAGCTCTGTGGCTGCAAGAAATATAAGCTAACAAAACAACTAGTGCAAAGTGGGGGATGTAAACAACAACAGAGGATTCATAAGGTCCAGATCTGCCGCCAGGCTGAGACGACTGTTGTAACGTCACATATCTGCGGAGTTCTAGGCCCCACCTACTCTTTAAGCTCCTTTCTGCGATGGAAACGGGTACCGGATTTGGCTCCAGCTTTGCTGTACCGCTCTGGAACGCTCTGTTCCGTCCCTGCACTTTTTGTGCGGCGGAAACGCGGCTTAAGGTGAGATAGGAGGACTGAAACCAAGAACTGAGCGCCACTGTGCCGGTTCATTCAGCCGCTATAGAGGGCGGCCGAGGAAAAGCTTGGCAGGGAAAGAGTTCAAACTTTCAAATTAAATAGAACGTCCCATATCTCCAGATTTAAACACAGGCAAACTGACAAGTGCTGCGTTACACTACAGGAGCAGACACACTGACAATGGAGTTAGCATGCCAGGCCACAAAAGTGCATGCAGAGAACAATAGTCTATATACCTGAACAGATGACGAATTGGATGCTTTTAGAGGTGAATCTCAATGATAACACTACCAATATGGACTATAAAACTAGAATATGGACTGGGAGTCATGCTACACTGGAGGCCGCCATGTTTGTTACACATGTGTGTCAAGGAATTGCAGGTGGACCCTAGCAAAGACTATCAAATCAGGTCTATTGATGGAAAGTCCATGGAACACAAGGGGACACAGTGGACACAAGGGAATACGAGGGGACACAGTGGACACAAGGGAATACGAGGGGACACAGTGGACACAAGGGAATACGAGGGGACACAGTGGACACAAGGGAATACGAGGGGACACAAGGGTGAGCAGAGGAGCGACATGTAGACAAGACGAGCCAACAAAGACAACAGAGGGAGAGGGTTGAAATACACTGGGAAGGGGTGGACACAGGTGGAAAAGAAACGGTCTTCCTCTATCTGTTTCTGTGTCTGTATAGCAATATATGTGTGTCCATTAAAGACTGCAGAGGCGGTGTGAGGGAATCTGAACGTTTAAAGTGGAGCCATAGCAGCCAATTCCATTTGGTACCCTCAGTTAAAAAAGTGTTCTGTATCGTATCATGGAAAATTCTCCATAATTGTATAAAAATCAACAAAACTTGAAAAATGGGCCCCCAAGTGTCAGGAGTCACACACCTCGCTCCAGCACCGGATCCTCTCTGTCACTCCTGCAGGCAATCAGCTGATTGATTGCCTTGCATTCTTAAGCCCTGCAGTGAGGAGGGTCCGGGGCCAGAGGGTTGTCTTGGTCTTCAGTCCGTGTGGTTGGTCTCCGGTTGGCTGCTGCCGCAGGTGAGTCGGTGTTGTCCTCCCCGGGGAGTGAGTGTCCTCCCCGGGGAGGTCCCCGTTCCCGTTCCTGTTCCGACGCCAGAGATCCAAGAAGTCCCCCCGGGTTCCGTCCCGGGTCCAAGAAGTCCCGTCCGGGTTCCGTCCCGGTTCCAAGAAGTCCCGTCCGGGTCCCGTCCCGGTTCCAAGAAGTTCCCCCCCCGGGTCCCGTCCCGGTTCCAAGAGGCCCCCCAGAGATTCCCCGGGTTCCGTCCCGGTTCCAAGAAGTTCCCCCCCGGGTCCCGTCCCGGTTCCAAGAGGCCCCCCAGAGATTCCCCGGGTCCCGTCCCGGTTCCAAGGGGCCCCCCAGAGATTCCCCGGGTCCCGTCCCGGTTCCAAGGGGCCCCCCAGAGATTCCCCGGGTCCCGTCCCGGTTCCAAGGGGCCCCCCAGAGATTCCCCGGGTCCCGTCCCGGTTCCAAGGGGCCCCCCAGAGATTTCCCGGGTTCCGTCTCCGTTCCAGCTCCCCTTTCCCTCCCTGCACAATAAAACTTTGACGTTTGCAAACAATTCTCTGCTTTGAGGTCTGCTTCTGGGTTCTAGCTCCATGCGCCGGCCCCCCAGCCGAGACACCAAGCCTCTCACAAGAACTGTCCTGTGTCCAGGGAGTCCTGAGCCGACCTCGCAACTTCAGTGCATCATCACAGTTCACCATGACTGCTGGGCCTCTAATGGGAGGCGGCCAGGAGAGTCCTGATCAGCTGCTTGAACCACTTCCAGGAGGAGCAGCTCCACTTTGACTTTCTCCTGCAGCTCCTCACTCCATCACAAAGAGTGAGGCCAGGAAACTTGTTTTAAAGGCTTGTATCCATGATCAAACTCTTCTTCTTCTTACTGGAGCTGCTCGTCTGATTCTGCAGCCAATCTCACAATAAGGTTTTTCCAACGACCTCAAAAGGCCCCGTCATCGTCACCCGAGACCACAGAGGAGCTGACTTCGTGTAAAATGTCTCACCAAGTCAATAGTGTCTCAAATATCAATGAAAATAATATTAATCAGTCGTAAAGAGTGTAGAATGGTGAGATTGTCATCATTTAACCCAACATTCGATGTCCCTCACATATGATGTCATGTTTGTTTGTGAATGTTGTTCAGCACTTCTTCTTTCCAAGAAAATGTTGATTTTATTTTGTTAATTCTTCTTTTCCAGGACGTGGTAACATACACTAAAAAACAAAACACTTGGACCAACTGAAGTGAATTGGTAACATCTAAATGAATCAAGTTGTTTAAACTCAATCTAGTTCATGAGGCTAAGTTTGGTTAATGAAGAGGCGGGTGATTTGAATTAAGGCTGCACTGATACCGACGCCAGGATTGGCTCATTGAATTGTCTCACTATTACCTGAATCATCTCTGGGAGGATGGAAAGCCTCAGGTCCAACACAAAATCAAATAAAGTGTGTTTTATCTAGTTGTGGAAACAAGTTAAGATCAGTAAGTTTCATTTATAGTTAGAATTTAAAAAGCTGAGGAGCTCAGAGCTCAACAAAGAACTTCACCAATGACGTCACTGCTCAGGACGGTTCAGAAAGGTGTGTGGCGTTTTGATGGCGTTCACTGTGACCAGAAGAGGAACAGAGCTCAGAGAGGTGATGGTTGCTCAAACCCCACGTCTGTTGTGAAAAATACAACAAGCGTCCCTGGGTGGGCTCGAACCACCAACCTTTCGGTTAACAGCCGAACGCGCTAACCAATTGCGCCACAGAGACTTCCGGAAGGCAGGTGGGTGTGTCTCATTCAGAGGTGTAGTGTGGCCAATGTTTTCCACTGGAAACATCTTTTAAAAGATGAACTGAAGCTCCTTCCGGTCTAAAAAGCGCCTTGTTGAGGACACTCTCTTGTCCATGTTGGACTCTGGGGACATTGTGTCTATGAATGCCACTCCTCCATGTCTTCACTCACTCGCTGGACTCAGTTGACCATGGAGCACTGAGAGTTGTAACGGGCTGCAGAGGGAGCAGCGCCCCCCAGAGGACATTAGTCAGTGTTGCACCCTCAAGCAGACATGACTCCGTCTCTTCGTTCGGCAACTTTATTCTTCCCAGTTCAAATCGTCTTATATGGTCTTGATGAGGCTCGACGCAGGACATACACGGGCTCACGGCTACACGGCTAAAACACACCGGCTCCACACCGCCGCGCCTGCTGATGACGTCACCCGTTGAACTCCCGACTCTAATTTGCATAACAAAATATTAGCTGAATTCACATGGAAATTAACAACAACTTTTTACTTTCCTTTACAACTCACTGCCATTTACATTATGAAAACATAATCAAATAATAATAATGAATATTTATTCTAGGTCGCAACATCAGCAGGACATCCAGTGAAGTGGACATCATTGTTATTAAAGTCCAGAGGAAGTGGACATCATTGTTATTAAAGTCCAGTGAAGTGGACATCATTGTTATTAAAGTCCAGAGGAAGTGGACATCATTGTTATTAAAGTCCAGTGAAGTGGACATCATTGTTATTAAAGTCCAGAGGAAGTGGACATCATTGTTATTAAAGTCCAGTGAAGTGGACATCATTGTTATTAAAGTCCAGAGGAAGTGGACATCATTGTTATTAAAGTCCAGTGAAGTGGACATCATTGTTATTAAAGTCCAGAGGAAGTGGACATCATTGTTATTAAAGTCCAGTGAAGTGGACATCATTGTTATTAAAGTCCAGAGGAAGTGGACATCATTGTTATTAAAGTCCAGTGAAGTGGACATCATTGTTATTAAAGTCCAGAGGAAGTGGACATCATTGTTATTAAAGTCCAGTGAAGTGGACATCATTGTTATTAAAGTCCAGAGGAAGTGGACATCATTGTTATTAAAGTCCAGTGAAGTGGACATCATTGTTATTAAAGTCCAGAGGAAGTGGACATCATTGTTATTAAAGTCCAGAGGAAGTGGACATCATTGTTATTAAAGTCCAGAGGAAGTGGACATCATTGTTATTAAAGTCCAGTGAAGTGGACATCATTGTTATTAAAGTCCAGAGGAAGTGGACATCATTGTTATTAAAGTCCAGTGAAGTGGACATCATTGTTATTAAAGTCCAGAGGAAGTGGACATCATTGTTATTAAAGTCCAGAGGAAGTGGACATCATTGTTATTAAAGTCCAGTGAAGTGGACATCATTGTTATTAAAGTCCAGAGGAAGTGGACATCATTGTTATTAAAGTCCAGTGAAGTGGACATCATTGTTATTAAAGTCCAGAGGAAGTGGACATCATTGTTATTAAAGTCCAGTGAAGTGGACATCATTGTTATTAAAGTCCAGAGGAAGTGGACATCATTGTTATTAAAGTCCAGTGAAGTGGACATCATTGTTATTAAAGTCCAGAGAAGTGGACATCATTGTTATTAAAGTCCAGAGGAAGTGGACATCATTGTTATTAAAGTCCAGAGGAAGTGGACATCATTGTTATTAAAGTCCAGAGGAAGTGGACATCATTGTTATTAAAGTCCAGAGGAAGTGGACATCATTGTTATTAAAGTCCAGAGGAAGTGGACACAAGATGGACATTTCCATGGTCTTGTGAACTCAGCGACACGCCACACACATGTTTTCAGTGATGGTTGGTAACTGTGAGCATCAGCAAGACGTCTCGCTGGGGACATTGTTGACTTTGATGTCTTTCATCTGTGCTCGCTCCACATGTGTCAACAGGAGCAGCGTCTGAGGGACAAAGTATTGCAGAGTGGAACACGTTCCCATTCACGTCTCCAGGCTCTTGGAAGTCAGCAGTTCTTCAATCCAGATGTTACTGATCCAACCTGCAGGTCTGCAGGATGGGAGGAGAAGTTCCACAGGAGAACCTGCTGACTGCACACGGAGGCTCCAAGGCCAACCTGGAGCTCGTCTGGTGTCAGGAAACCAAGCAAACACAGTCAAATCCCCGTCACTGACATTCTTACGTGTCGTCTCTCTTGAAAAAGCCTGCGATTACGTGGAATGGGAACTTTGTTGAATTCCAAAATGTAGATTTGTTTTGGGGTTTTTTCTTTTTTAAATGAAAATGACTGAATCAAATAGTGATGTTGCTCTCATGGGTTGTGCTTATTGAGAGAAAAGCTCCATTAAATGTGGGAAGGAGGAGCTCTTGCTGTCACAAACCTACTGCTGTCAGTGTTTTCATCTTTTATGGACGAACACTGAGTTCCTGTCTTGCACACTCAAGTTGTTTTCTCTTGATTGTTCTCTCACTCTGTCACGTCAAAATAAAACTCTGCATGAAAACCTGGTCCTTTATTTCCCATCATTTCTGTGAAATGCATGATCTTCCACCAATCAAGAGATTGTGTGACACGATTCTAAAGCTGAATGTGTAAACATGCATGTTTCTGACAATGCAACTGCTTTTTAAATGTTTCTCTGTTGAATGACGTCACTGACCTGGAAGATCCTCCACACTTCATGAGATTTTCTGATGATCTGCAATTAATGTAAGTTATTCTTCTTCCTCCGTCACGTGTCCACCACACCAACACCATAACGAGTCCACAGCGTACATGAACAGTGAAACAATGTGAACACGACCGCTGCCATTCTCAAGATGAAGAGAAACGCAGACCAAGCAACACACGTTAGTTTAATTTGCTCAGACTGGAGTTCACACAGTGTCTTGTCCAAACATACATACAGTACGATGCATTTGCAGATAAAGAAAATATGTGACTTGAAAATAAGGTGAAGGATTTCCTCTGACTTGACTACCTAAATACTCTTTTTAAAGTTATTTTTAATTCTGCCCTTACCTTGTATTCCTTCGTCTATATAAAATAAAAAAGGAATTGTTCCATCCACCTTTCTGCTGGAGCCAATCCCAGGTAACAACTGCTGATGGCAGTGAGCCCCTCACCCTCAATGGCATTATTTTAGTTATTATTTCGGTCTTTTTATTCATTTTTAATCACGTGTTTTTGTATCAATTTACATAGAGTGTGTGGAGGAGAGGTAGGGAGGGGAGGTAAGGAGGGGAGGTAAGGAGGGGAGGTAAGGAGGGGAGGTAAGGAGAACTGTAGTAAAATAAGGACACAGAGTTGAGTTTTATTGGACTTGTCTTGCAGGCTTGATGTTGTACAGGTGGACTCGGCTCCTGGTGTCGTTCGGATGACGTCACACTGCAGCGACTGCAGGTTTGTCCTGCTTGTTGTCCACCAGGTGAAGCAGCGCGTGAACCGTCTGAGCGATGCGGCCCAGCCACTCGTCCTCCATCACGAGCTGAGACGAACACAAGTGATCCTGCCGGGAGACACAGGAGCCGCTCGGTGAGAACCACACCTGGAGGAATTCACTCAGTCTCGCGGGAGATCGTCAGCAGGCACACGTTTCGTCACACACTCGTCCTGAAGGTGGAGTCAATCAGCCTGATCTCAGGTCACGTGATTAATGTCGCAGGAACGCTCTGAGCAGTGAACTAAAACTACAGAGCCCCTCTGGTGACATTGGTGAAAAAAATATTATTGCTTAATAACGCGTGGCCACGCGTTATTAAGGCGTGGGAACGAGATAAATAAGTCGTGGCCACGCGTTATTAAACTGCCGTCAAGTGAGCCGGCACTCAATTTTAACCGCGATTTTATTATCGCCTTTACGGTAAAACACAGGTCAGCGTACGGCCGCAATGCTGACAGAAAGACAGATGGTCTGATTTCAAAATGCAATAAAACGGAATCCTTCATAGGTTTACACCCAATTTCACTTCAGCGCAATACTAGGCATACTCCTTTGTTACTACAAGAAATATGAAAGAATATTACTGTATACATTTGGAGAAAAGTACTCTTAAACTTGGATGTGTTGATTGAAAATGATGGTCTCGTCTATTTTCAAATTGCAATAAAATGGAATCCTTCATAGGTTTATGCTTGATTCCACTTCAAGGCAATACTAGACATACTTGTTTGTTACTGCAAGCAATATCGAAGAATATTACTGTAGGGATTTGGAGTAAAGTACTCTTGAACTTGGAGCAAATCAACGAAAATGATGATTTATCACACCTGTTTTCAAATTCCAATAAAACAAGATTCTTCATAGGTTTATGCCTGATTTCACTTCACTGCAATACTTGATATAGTCCTTTACCAGCACCAGTAATATCAAAGAAGATTACTGTAGAAATTTGGAGAAAAGTAATGTTAAACTTGGATCTGTTGGTCGAAAATAATGGTCTTGCCTTCATTAATTTGCTCCAAGTTTAAAAGTACTTTTCTCCACATTCCTACAGTGATGTTCTTTGATGCTGCTTGTAGTAGTAAAGGAGTATGTCTAGTGCTGCCTGAAGTGGAATCAGGCATAAACCTATTAAGGATTCCATTTTATTGCAGTTTGAAATTAGATGAGACCATCATTTTCGATCAACACATCCAAGTTTAAGAGTACTTTTCTCCAAATTTATACAGTAATATTCTTTCATATGTCTTGTAGTAACAAAGGAGTATGTCTAGTATTGCACTGAAGTGAAATTGGGTGTAAACCTATGAAGGATTCCGTTTTATTGCATTTTGAAATCAGACCATCTGTCTTTCTGTCAGCATTGACCGTAAATGCGTTAATAAAAGCGCAGTTAAAATTGAGTGCCGGCTCACTTGACGGCAGTTTAATAACGCGTGGCCACGACTTATTTATCTCGTTCCCAACGCGTGAATAATATTTTTTTCACCAATGTCACCAGAGGGGCTCCGTATAAAACAGAACGTGACGGGAAAGCGTGCACACACAGGCCGAAGCAGATCTTCTGTCTAATGATGGCTTTTTGTACTTTATTTAAATGACATGTGTGCAGTATTTAACACATTGAAATGTATAATACTTCTGGATGATACAACCTTATACTGCGCAGGACCAGGCATTAAAGAACTGTTGACAACCGTAGAACAGGAGGTGATCACCTTTGAAGAATAGTTTGATATCAATAAGTGATCATTAAATTAAAACAAAACGAAAGGTGTGATGTTTGGTGGGACTCGGACAAATTGTGACTTTGAGTTCATCCTAAATGGAGAAAGAACTGAAAGAGTGTAAGAGAACAAACTCCTGGGGGTAATCCCGGACATCAGTTCAGCTGGAAGCCACATATAGAATATATACAAAATACATTATCTAAATCAAAGAATTATTAGAATAATAAATAAAGCTTCATATCAAGAAAACACTAATAAACTATTCATAGACTCTTGTTCCTTAAAATTCATAGATATTGTACATTAAAACACATAAGAAATAGTATTTGAAGTGAAGAATAAAAGTCTTCCCTCAGCTATTCAAAGTTTTTTTTTGTTTTTTTTTTAGATCAAGAGAAAATTATAATTTAAGAGGATTGTGTGAGAACAAATGTTAAATATAGATGTGTTTCCTTTCTGGGAGTCGTTTTGTGGAATAAACTTAGTGACGACTTAAAATTGTGTAAATATTTGTTGTGCTTCAGAAAAAAACATTAAACAGTAAAATAATGAATGTTACAGTGAAAAATGACTTCTGTTTTGAACAGATTTGAACTAGAGCTACACTCGGTAGAGCGCACATCTTCACAACACCACATTTGTCGCCATGGAAACCAATGGATTTCGAGGTGATTTGATCCCCCGCACCACTCCTTCCATCATTTGTCATGTTATCAGTGTTTGACACAGATGTGCACACATCTCACCAGGTCTTTGAGTCGGGATACTTCTATAATTATTGATCATATAATATTATATTTAACGTTTCACAAAACTGAAATCAATCCAGTTCTTTCCCCCCAAAACTTGTGCAATTTCAACACTTTACCATGAGACACAACTACAAGAAGATAATGTAGTGAAATGTCCAGATAACATGCTGCAGTTTCTACTGAGTTCTGCTGCAAACAAAGATCTAGATGTTTTTCTGCTCACGTCTTCAGGCCTGTTGGTTCCTGCAGCCTTCATGCATGTTTTCATCGATTCAGGTGTGTGTGTGTGTGTGTGTGTGTGTCCAGAGCTGAATAAGTCATTTCACTAAACGCCTCTGACAATATAACAGAAGTTTCGGATTATAAGCCGTGACTATTTTCACTGGGTTTGAAGCCTGAGGCTTATACAATGATGCGGCTACTTTATGGATTTCTACAGGTTAACGGGCTTCATGCCTCCAGGTTCTACTTCCACATGTAGATACTTGCTGTTTTGAGCCAAAACTCCACCAAACAGTGATTTTTTCTGCTCCTGCTGAGTTCGTCTCATTGCTCAGCTTCCTGTGGTCCACAAGTCCAGCAGCTGACGGCCCTGAGCGATGCGTTCAAGGGCATCACGTAAATCTGCCCGCTGGACTCCGTGGAAATCTTCTTCCTCACAATCACAATCAGTAAATAACGGAAAAACACTTTATCAACAGAGATTAAAACCTTTGCCGATTGTGTATTTGTCTCTCCCTCTCTGGGCTTCACAGCAGTTGGATGATCGTGTTCCCTCACTGAAATTCCCGCCGTTACAACGTGGACGCCTGTGACCCACATACGTAATTTATTTTCTTTTAAAATTGTGCGTGTGCGGCTCAATAATACGGTTTTCTGCCTGTAGTTTCCTGCAGACAGACTTCAGGTCACGTGGCTCCCGAGTTCCTCCGACAGGAATTGTCGGACGTCTCGTCAGTTTTCACTGGAAATGTCTATATTTTATACAACTTGTGGCTTCAGCTTTGATTTGATAGCTTTGCTAGCGACAAAGGGACACGTTATTGAATGACTTTAGAATAGTGACTTCTGTTTGATTTTGAAAACTAAAAGTTCATGAAATGGATCAAAGCATTTTAGCCACAATACAAACTATAGAATGGAACAATTTGTATTATAATCTACACAATACTGCTAAAACAATACGTTACTCATGTAATTGTATTGCATTGAATAAGATAAACCTTACTAATACCACCTTTCTACTTCGGCTTGATCTGTGGTTATATATAATTCATGAAAAGAAGGGACATAAAACTACCAGAATAATATATAGAGACAAATTAACTTCTGCTTAAAGGTATAGTCGAGGATTTTCTTCTTCCGGGTGGATCATCAAAATAACTGGTCCTCCCAATTGTCAATCATTGTGGTGATATATGACGTAAGCCCGTCGTACGTGCTCGTCCCTGCACGCAGCTCACTCCACACGGTTCTCATCAAGCCGGTGGCCGACCCGACGCATTATTCTGGGACATTTTTACACAGTTTCACCCCCTCTGGTGCAAATCTTCTTGTAAAGTGAGCTTATGTGAGCGATGCCGACTTGTGACTTGTAAACAGAGCGTGCACGAGGAGAACTGGGCTCGTCACGTCTCTCGCACGCGTTTTAGTAGGTGTTCCGTCTCGGAGCAGGTACAGCGTTGCGCATGCGCATTTTTTTTCAAACGGTGGAGAGGGCGGTTCTTTCCTAAAATTCCTGAAAATCCTCCTGTATACCTTTAATCTGTCTTTATGTATTATTTTGGTAGTTTTACGTTATGAGATGTTCTGACTGAGGCGTGTGTAGTCTTACTGCGCCAACGTTGGCGGTGCCACTGCTGGGTTGAGCGGAGAGAAAAACCGACATTCATCTACGGCTGCGGTGTGCAAATGTTTCTGCATGCTGCTCGTATTTCCTCCCTTTGTTGAAACCTCCACTCCCTGTCGTCGTCCTTTCACCTGAAGTGGAACCAAACCTTTGAGGTTTTGTGCCGTTTGGCCACCATGTCAACGATAACCCCCCCCGAGGTGCTCCACTTTGCTGTTTTGGTGGTGAACATGAGACGTCTGAGTGAAAACATGCATGTCAGGCTGCAGGACGAGCTCTTGGCGCTTCTTTCAAACAAACAAATGCACATTGTCAATGTAATTTTCAACAAGAGCTGTTTGGATTTCTCGACTGTATTGAGCATGAGACACTGAGGAGGCGACCGTAAGCGTCTAACACGTGAGACAAAACTAGTGTGAGGACGGAGTCACTAAAACTCTCTTCTGCCCCTTCTCATCAGCCTCTTTCACAGTTAAATAAGCTTTTATTTGAGAACTGCAGATAAAGTAGAGTTTTTCTACATTTTATTGTGTTTAACTAAAACATGTTAAAACTGCACAAATGCTCAATTTTAAAATCCAACTTTTTCAGGTTTTATAAAATGACTAAATGCAGACATTTTCATCATGTATTTGCATTTAAAGGTTGTGGCCATTTAAAGGTGCAGTGGTTGGCAAAAGTACTCACCCCCTTGAGCTTTCTACACTTTTTTTTCCACGTTACAAATGTTTGTGTTCAATTGTGATTTTTATGTGACAGACTAATAATTGTGAAGTGGAAAGACAAGAAGGCCGTTGCTGGGCTAATCCCCCGCCGGAGGGCTTTATATTTTCTCACAAAGCAGCTCTAAGGCAGCACACTTGGTACACTAGAGGGTGTTCCATGGGTCCTAGTAGATAATTATGTAGAATCTGAAAGGTCTTCTTCATAAGCTATGTCAAAATACGTCTCCAGAGCCCAAAAGGTGTTTTTATGCACTTAGTGACCCTGTGACCTGATATGCAAATTAGGTCCTGGTCACCATGGTGCCCCTTCTCCCCAGGTGGAGTGTCCATGTGTGAAGTTTGGTGACTGTGGGCCCAGGAACTGCTGAGAAATGAGGAGAAATGTTTATATGAAAATACATGTATTGTGCAACCATGACGACCAATCTTCAAGGTCAAGGTCAGGTCACTTGGTGTACTGGAGGTTATCCCTGGAGTGTGTATCATGTGTGTATAACATTTCAGAGCCCTAGCTCAAAAACCTAGGCCTCCAGAGCCCAAAATGTGTTTTTAAGCACTTCGTGACCCTGTGACCTACTTAATATGCAAATTAGGTCAAGGTCACCATAGTATCCCTTCCCCCTCTGAGATGTATCCACATGTGAAGTTTGGTCACTGTGGGCCCAGGGGTTGCCGAGATATAGGTAGAAACGTTCGGACGGACGGACGTACGGAGACTGTTTCAAGATCCCCCTTCGGGGCCTATCAGCCACGGCGGGGGATAATAATGATGCACAGCTTTCAGTGGGATAATGTGCCACTTCCTGTCTTCGTGGCAGGACTTTAACCAGGTCAGAGACATGGAGAGCAGCAGACACTTCGTTTCTCTGGACAAGCACAAAAAAGCACAAAGCAGAAAGACACACTCGGGTTTCCTCTTTAATCTGGTCTCCGTCACGGGGAAACTTTACATATAGATCAATATAAACTCAAAAGGTTTCTCAATATCAATACAAGGGTAATGTAAAGGTATAAAATACAACAGTGTTTCTCATCCAACAGGTTTAAGAATATATCTGGTGTGAACCAGCAAGTAGCTCTGACTTATAAAACAAACAAACATGTGACGAGCTAGAAAAGCTTCCAGAAGGTTTTTTTTCCAGTGACGTTAGAGAAGAGCAGAGCTGTGGACAAAAAGCAGCCTGCGACATACAAAGGACGGACGTAGAAAAGACAGTGTGCAGGTTCACCTGAATGGCTTCTAGATTTCAACGTTTCGTCTCCTCAAGTCGAAGAAACACTGTACAACACGGAGCTTCACTCTTCTGAGACAAACACGTTGCTTTTGATTTCTTGAAGTCATTTTTCACTGAATGAAGCTCAGAACCGCTAACCTATCCTCTGAGTGACGTCTAACGGGTGGGGGTGTGCTGTTAGCTAGCAAATAGCAGCAGATCTGGATCAAACCTTGTTCTGGCTAACAGACGCTAACTAGCTTCATGTGCTAAACAGGTGCTTTTATGCTGGAGGGTTTGAATCCCCGTCCTCAGCCGAGCCTGCTTAAAGGGTAAAACAGACCTTTTAATGAGCTCCAGTTCATTAAGAGAGACGACAGGAGGACACTGTCCACGTCAACATTTCACCCTGAACACTGAGGGAAGGAGTGTCAGTAATTAAAAAGGGACTAAAGTTTGATTCAAGTGGTTTGTCGGTGGATTCCTGTTGGAACTTTTGAGCTCGACTATCTGGACTCGTTCCTTCCAGCAGACCTTTAAGAGAAGTTCAACCCTGAAACCAGCTCGGTCTGGGGGTTGTTGGTAGTTTCAGGTGCTTTCAGTTGGCGTGTCCACATTGAGCAGGAAGCAGACGCAGCTCGAGGGAAACAGCAGAGGCCTTCACTGGAGCAAGGACTCAACCATCTGACCAACAACCTCACCTTTATTACCACACTGGACCAGTTTATCTGGGCGTGTCAGTGGACAAACAATGTCAGAGTGACTGTAACCTGAAAGTGGCCAGCAGGTGGCAGCACTGCCTGTGGCTGAGAGCAGAGGTGACGGCAACATGAGATCAGCGTGGAAGAAGAGCTGCAGGATTCAGTTCCAGGACCAGATTAGTTGACTGCAAAACACTTTATTTCTTGACTGTATTATGTTTCCGAAAACAACTTTGACCCTCCGTGAAGGTGAAACCTTTGCTGTTTCCCCACAGAAACAAAAATAAACTCAAAGCGAATTTCCAAATAAATTAAAAAGCAATAATTTAACAACTTGTTTACATTTGTACAGCCACGAACTGGCTGCTCAGGAACGCGAAGACTTCCCGGAGAGTCTCCTGGAGGTTCGTACCGTCGGTTTACAGGAGGACTGCGCCCACGGCGCCCCCTGCTGGCCCGCACCGCTCGCACACCAAACAAGCTAACAGGCACTGATTGAGCCGGGTCACGCCGACACGCGGCCCGCCGGCCTTTTAAGGGCCTACATTTGTGTCTAAAGCTAAAAAAGAACGACATTCATGGTTGAGTGTCAGCAGCTTCCAGCAGGGGGAGCAGCTGAGCCGACATGAACGCAGCTGTTCTCCAGCTGCAGTGTTGCTCTGAGATAAACTGAAGTAAGGCCTTTTCACCAGCCTGAGAGCCGCTTGTCTCTCTCTCTCTCTCTCTCTCTCTCACTCACTCTCTCACTCTCTCTCTCACACTACTCTCAGCTGTCACCTGAGTGTGTGAGTGTCTCCGTGGACTTGGTCCCACGTGTCAGGCTGCAGGAGCTGCGAGCTTTAGACCAGCAGGTAGCAGTACAGGATGTAGAGCAGCACCATGGCCGCGCAGTAGAAGAGCAGGAAGTCCGTGGACAGAGGCGACGGGGAGGACGAAGGCGAGGACGAAGAGGAGCAGGACGCGGGCGAGGAAGGACAGCGGGACCCGTCCTCGTCCCCCACTGTCCCCCGACACTCCACAGCCAGCAGGGCCGTCACACAGCGCAGCACAGCAGGCGGCTTACACAGAAGCACATCAGAGCACACACACACCTCAGTCTGCACACACACACACGCACACACACACACACGCACACGTTAGAGGAAAACGGAGGAAGTTGGTTAAAATAAGGTTTGGACTGTCACAGCAGATATTTTCAGTTCCTACGGGATCTTCTGAACTTTCCATTGAAGGTTTCTAACCTTTGACCTCCTGCTGGATTTGTGTCTCGAGTTCTTCTTGTGAGTGTTTGTGGAGGACATTTTTACATTTTGAAGAAATTGCAAGTCCGAACGAACAGTAAAAATGTTGAATGGAAAATACTTTATTAATCCAAAAGGGAAATGATTAAAAACAAACAAAAAGTGTTGCCTCCTGAATAAATGTGTCATGAAACCTCATCCTGTGATGAGATTCATACTGGATACAGAGATTTTCTTCACAACACTGAATAGGATGTAAAGAAAACTCAATTTGGTGTGAAGCACTAGAGAAGAGTAGAATGATGGTGATTCATATCTCACATTAATAAGACTGAACCTCAGTGACGGTCTTGTTTCAGTCTTGTTTCTTGTTTCAGACCAGATGAAACTAAATGACGTCAAAGCGTCAAACTGTGGCAGTCCAAAGCCGACACAGAAACACATCACAGAGCCGCTTTCAGCACATGAACACGTTGGATGAAGAAGAAACGTGTGGAAATAAAAGGTTTTACCTCCGTCAGGCCCAGCTTCCGACAAGCAGCAAGGAAGTTTTCCACATTCAGTCGACACTTTGGTGGACTCAGTTTGGCCTGGAAAAAAAAACAACACACCCAACACACACGGAAAGCTATTTGAGTGTTTATGGATCAACAGTGCATGTCTCATGTGCAGGGCTGATCATGTTCTGCTCTCCAGTAAAACCAGTGTCTGCGCTGGACTCCTCTGACACCAGGATGTGATTTTTAACTTTGTCCACAAAACTACAACCTCCAGCACCGGACAGGTTTACCCAAGGGCGCCCCCTGCTGTTCATGTTCGGAGGAGGAAAGTCAGGACTGCTTTCTAGCCTTCCATGACGACTACGCTCTCTGTAGAATTCATTTCCCTTGTCTTTTCTGACAGGATTTCAAATACTCTTTGCATTGAGCATGTATGGTAGAAAGCGGGCGTGTTGAGGAGGGAGATGAACCGTCGACCTTCCAGGTAAACTGGGATGAAGGAAAGGAAAGTGAGTGCACGCTTTTACCGATCTGAATGTTTTTCTAGTAGGAATCCAACCCTAGGTTTTATAAATGAGGCCCCTGATCTGGTTTATCCACAAGCGCCCCCTGCTGTTCATGTTCGGAAGAACAAAGTCAGGACTTTTCTTTTCAGCCTTTCACCTGAATTTTATTGAAGAACATATTCTGTTTCTGCATTTATCACCAACGGAAGTTCTGTTTTTATTTATTGGTTGGTTTGTTTGTAATTTACAAACTTTTCACACAAATGTTTGACCCCAATTGCACGACATTTTCAAGGATGATTTGTCTTTATCCAATTTACTATTTACTTCTCCATTGTCAGAGTAGTGACATTTGATTAAATCTTGTTTTATTGCAAATTAGCTTCCTTATTTTCACCTGCCGTTTCCTCACTTAGGCGAGCAAAGTCCTCAGTGTGTCTCCAGGACTCACCACTGCAGGAGAGGGGACGTGGATGATGGACACGGAGCGAGGCCGGATGTGATTCACCAGCTGGCAGAGAACAGTGCCGTTGGACAAGGCTTCACCCAGGTCCTCCGGCAGAGTGACCTGCAGCCGCGACTCCAGAGTCTGAGGACCGAGAGGCACGTCTCAAACACGTCAGTCACACCAGGTTCCAGCTGTTCAGGAGGCTTGTACTCATGGTAGTGTGTGTGTGTGTGTGTGTGTGTGTGTGTGTGTGTGTGTGTGTGTGTGTGTGTGTGTGTGTGTGTGCGTGCGCTTACCCTGCGTAGCTGTGAGATCTCTGCTCGCTCCTCTTTAGGAGAACGCAGCACAAAGCGAGACTCACTTCTGCCTGATTCAGCCAGACTGCAGACTGAACCTGAGGAAACACAGAGAGTTGTTTCAGTGAGTGAGTGTGAGTGTGTGTGTGTGTGCACGTGCATATGTTTGTGTGTGTGCGTGTATGTGCACGCGTATATGTTTGTGTGTGTGGGTGTATGTGCACGTGTATATGTTTGTGTGTGTGGGAGTATGTGCACGCGCATATGTTTGTGTGTGTGCGTGTATGTGCACGTGTATATGTTTGTGTGTGTGGGTGTATGTGCACGTGTATATGTTTGTGTGTGTGGGAGTATGTGCACACGCATATGTTTGTGTGTGTGCGTGTATGTGCACGTGTATACATTTGTGTGTGTGGGTGTATGTGCACGTGTATACATTTGTGTGTGTGGGTGTATGTGCACGCGTATATGTTTGTGTGTGTGCGTGTATGTGCACGCGTATATGTTTGTGTGTGTGGGAGTATGTGCACGCGCATATGTTTGTGTGTGCGTGTATGTGCACGCGTATATGTTTGTGTGTGTGGGTG
>NC_137672.1:4071081-4081081 GCF_963422515.1 Blennius ocellaris
TGAAACTCACCGCACTGCTTTGCCTCAGGCTGGACGGGGAGCTGCTGCTCTCTGGTGACCCACCACTAGGGGGAGACACACACCACATTTCAATCTGCACCACCTTGACAAACGTGAGGCTATGGGAGTGTGTGTGTGTGTGTGTGTGTGTGTGTGTGTGTGTGTGTGTGTGTGTGTGTGTGTGTGTGTGTGTGTGTGTGTGTGTGTAGGCCTCACTCACCACGAGCTGCTTCCTGTCTCTGCTGCGGAGGACACGTGACTTCCTGTTTTGGACGATTGCTTCAGCAAACTGAAAATGACCCAATTCAGCATAAGAGCGTCTCGTTAGAAAGCAAAGAGGAGGGAGGAGCAGGCTGGACAAGTGGGGCCCCCTTCCAATAACATAATAATAATAATAATAATACTCATCATCATCATCATCATCATAAATTACAATTACTAACGAATCAAATGAACAGCCTCTATCAACAGTGGAACAAGAACTTTACAGATTCACACGTCTGAAAACACTTTGTGGTATAAACAGTTTATGCCACAAAGTGTTTTCTTTTTTATTTCAACAACATCCCCCCTTCAAGTGAAGCATGACTCTGACTGTTTGGACTTTTTCTTTCTTTTGCTAACTCCTGAATCGTATTGATGTTTGGAAGCTCTCTCTCTCTCTTTCTCGCCCTCTCTACGCTCTCTCTCTCTACGCTCTCTCTCTCTACGCTCTCTCTCCTCTCTCTCTCTCTACGCTCTCTCTCTACGCTCTCTCTCCTCTCTCTCTCTCTACTCTCTCTCTTGCTCTCTCTACGCTCTCTCTCTCTACTCTCTCTACACTCTCTACACTCTCTCTCTACACTCTCTCTCTCTCTCTCTACTCTCTCTCTCTCTCTACGCTCTCTCTCTACTCTCTCTCTACACTCTCTCTCTACTCTCTCTCTCTCTCTACGCTCTCTCTACTCTCTCTCTCTCTCTACGCTCTCTCTACTCTCTCTCTCTACGCTCTCTCTCTCTACTCTCTCTCTCTACTCTCTCTCTCTACGCTCTCTCCTCTCTCTCTCTACTCTCTCTCTCTCTCTACTCTCTCTCTACGCTCTCTCTCTCTCTACACTCTCTCTCTCTATCTCTACGCTCTCTCTCCTCTCTCTCTCTCTACTCTCTCTCTCTACGCTCTCTCTCTACGCTCTCTCTCCTCTCTCTCTCTACTCTCTCTCTCTCTACTCTCTCTCTCGCTCTCTCTACGCTCTCTCTCTCTCTACTCTCTCTCTCTCTATCTCTCTCTCTCTACCTGTAAACAACTGCCTGCCGGCCCATCTGACCACTGATTGGTCAGAGGGTGATGCTTCGCGCTTTCAATCATTGCGTCTCTTTTCTCTCTCTCTCTCTCTCTCTCTCTCTCTCTCTCTGACTTGGTGGCGGTGTTCTACGCGCCTCTCGGCAAAATGCAGCGCATCCTTTGCGCATTTGCAGAGAACGATGATACTTTATTGATCCCGAGGGAAATTCAATTCACTTGCGCAAAGTGGGGGCCCCCCATGTATCGCGGGGCCCTACGCACAGCGCGTGTTCTGCGTGTAGGGGGAGGAGCCAGAGACACTGAAGGAAGTGATGCGAGCTGACCTGCTCTTCTCCCTCTGCTGCTGCAGGCGCTCTCGTTCCTGCCAGATGAACAGAGTGCCGGGCCTCCTGCGCTCCTCCAGGGACGGGCTGGACGGGGACAGAGGACACGAGGACGGCGAGGAGCCCACGTCCACGCCGAGGCTCGATCTACCAGAGAGAGGGAGGAAGCTCAGCTGATCTATTCTCCTCTTTGGTGGAAACAAACACATTTAGCCAGACACAATCAAACGTGTTTGGAGGTGAACAACCTCCACAAACTCAAAATGTTGCGTTTCATTCTTAAATATCCTAAAATGTTACTTTAAAGAAAACTTTTTTTAGTCTGTATTTCACAGTTTAACACATTGATCTTTATGGGGACTTTATGCGAAGAACACAAGTGTCATTCATTGAATCATTTTGATCATTTCCCTCGATGAAGAATTAACTGGCAAGTTGCCAGATAAGTTACTCGCTGGTCTGAACGGTTCCCCGCTTTATCTGTGACACACACCTCAGGTTTCTACTCACAGCTCTGTTCAAATGATTCTTTTCACTTTTATTTGAACTTCATCCAGATTTTCAAACAGTTTGAAATTGGTTAAATTAATCTTTTTGCTTCACATCAAACATGTTTGAGGTGCTTCTATCGCCACCTTCATAGTCCTCTTTTACTCACTTCTATTCATTTTCATTTGAATTGAAAAGCAGAATTTTGCTGTTTTTTTCGACAGTCTTGACATCATTTTACTTTTCAAGTTTTGTCAAGTGGAGCATTTGATAATGAGGTTGATATTCTGTTTAAACTACTGCTGTGAGCATCAGGCCGGGTTCACAATACCAGTCTTCACACTTTAATAAATACCGTATTTTCCTCACTATAAGGCACCTAAATACCTCAAATGTTCTCAAAAGCTGCCAGTGCGCCTTATAACCGGGTGCACCTTATATATGGAAGACTTGCTCTACTCCAGACTGCTATTTGACAGCTGAACAACCAGAGGCTTTTATTTTGACAACTCAAACTTCTCAACCGGATCTTCAGAGCGGACGACACTCCACACAACACCTTCATCACTCATGGTTGCACACCAACATTCTAACAAACCAAAATAAACTAGATGAAATAATGACTCCCTAAACTGGGGAACAAAAACACATAAACACAATCAACACAACACCAAGCCCAACAACAACCCACAATAACCTCCAACAACACAAAACAGGAATTCCCATCATGCCTTGCATCCTGAGCTCCTCAGTGCAGCCGATAGCTGCAATGAATTATGGGAGTTTCTGTTTGTGGTGTTTTAAATGCAATTATTGGGGGTTCTATTTGGTTTGTGGTGTCGGTAATAATTGTGTTGTGTTGTGTTTTTGTTGCTTAGTTCATGTAGTTTAGTTTATTACCGGTAGTTGTAAGTTGTCAACCAGCAGTGAAGAAGGTTTTGTGTGTAGTGTCGTCCTGGCATAGGCTGCAGGTAGGACTATCAAAATAAAGTGTGTGCACCTCTCTGGGTGTTAGAATCAGTGGAAAATATAACCTAATGGCTTTGAGCTATAAAGGTTGTGACCACTGGTCTATTCCATGTGCCTTATAATGTGGTGCACCTTATATATGAACAAAGTTGTAAATTATGTCAATCAATGTAGGTGTGTCTTATAATCCGGTGCCTTATAGTGCGGAAAATACGGTAATTCACCACAGAACGCCACTCACATAAAAGGTCTGTAGTTTATCAACGTATTTAACGAGGGTGAACATCCAGTGCCACAACTCAAACATTGATTTTAACTGGAACTGTGAGCTTTTATTCTGAAGGTTTGGGTTGTTACAGTTTGAGGATCCGATCTATTTTGAGAAGTCCCACAGGATGTGCAGGACGCAGGCCAACATGTGAAACATCCGCCAGTTGAAGCTAAATGTCCCCTAAAACCCCAGTGAGGGTGTTTAGCCTTCACAGCGAGGAGAACACGTCTCACAAGTCTTCTCTAAACCATCATGGACATGTTGCATTCACGACATTTCACAACCAAATCAACAATTGCTGGCATTTTAACTGATTTAACCATTTATAAACTTAGTATTTTTTCATTTTAAGCTACTTTTGTCGTTTTATTTTTAGCTGTTCTTTACATTTTTACCAATTTTAGATGTTTTAACAACTTTTCCTCTTTGCTATTGTAAGTCCCCCTCCCCCCCCCCTTTTTTTTTTAACCTTTTCAACTCCCTTCCTTCAATTTAAAGTCAGACTACGGCTGCGTTCCTCAAAAAGTAAACTCGATAATATAGTTGAGTGAGCGTCTCCCATGTATGATGTGGCAGTGCTGAAAGCTCACACTTTCACACCATGGAGACAGTCGTATGAACAGATAATGACTTGGACTACATATTTGGAAGGGCTATTAAGTGTATTTACCACAAAAACATACGAAACATCAGTATATTCGATACAATAATAAGCCGTAAAGTTAAAATGCCGCTTCACAGATGACGGCTCATTAACGTGTCGGAAGACCGCTTTCTGAGACGTTAACGTGGAGCAGCGACATTGCATGCTTTTTCAGCATTATTGATATCAAATCATCATGACATCATTGATATCATATATATCCATATAGCATATTTTTGATGGCGTATTAAAGGTTTTTGTCATGTTGTCCTCCTATGGGCTGCTGTAAGATCTAGCACAGTCGCCGCAGTTACATGTTTTGCTCTCCTATTGAGCTTACATGTGACTCAGACGCAGCGCGCATAAGAACAATATCATTACACCATTAACAAGAAGGCCGTTGCTGGGCTAATCCCCCGCCGGAGGGCTTTATATTTTCTCACAAAGCAGCTCTAAGGCAGCACACTTGGTACACTAGAGGGTGTTCCATGGGTCCTAGTAGATCATTATGTAGAATCTGAAAGGTCTTCTTCATAAGCTATGTCAAAATACGTCTCCAGAGCCCAAAAGGTGTTTTTATGCACTTAGTGACCCTGTGACCTGATATGCAAATTAGGTCCTGGTCACCATGGTGCCCCTTCTCCCCAGGCGGAGTGTCCATGTGTGAAGTTTGGTGACTGTGGGCCCAGGAACTGCTGAGAAATGAGGAGAAATGTTTATATGAAAATACATGTATTGTGCAACCATGACGAGCAAACTTCAGACCCTACCAATCTTCAAGGTCAAGGTCAGGTCACTTGGTGTACTGGAGGTTATCCCTGGAGTGTGTATCATGTGTGTATAACATTTCAGAGCCCTAGCTCAAAAACCTAGGCCTCCAGAGCCCAAAATGTGTTTTTAAGCACTTCGTGACCCTGTGACCTACTTAATATGCAAATTAGGTCAAGGTCATCATAGTATCCCTTCCCCCTCTGAGATGTATCCACATGTGAAGTTTGGTCACTGTGGGCCCAGGGGTTGCCGAGATATAGGTAGAAACGTTCGAACGGACGGACGTACGGAGACTGTTTCAAGATCCCCCTTCGGGGCCTATCAGCCACGGCGGGGGATAATTAATAGTGCCGACTTTAAACACGGGATTATGCATGGAGAACTTTTGACATCGTGCTCAGGACTGATATATCTTTTTTGTGACCAAAGAAGACCATTCTTCATGAGAATAAGCCATATGATACCACACTAAATATATAAGGACATATACTAGATACATATCAATTGGAAATAATAGTACATTTTACAGGATTTATTTTCTCCATAAAATTAGGAACCTGATCCGTAGACGAGTTGTTCGGGGTTGCAGTTTTGTGGACGAGTTGTACTAGAACGCTGGAGAGACCCCTGCTGTGAAAATATGGATTGTTTAGGTTGTTGAGTACAATGACCCGGTGTCCCACATTGACACGGTAGTAACTCCACTCCCAGAACACCACAGAGTCTCCACTATGGAGTTAACTTGTTGATGGAACAAGACTGCAGCAGTTTGAGGAGAGCTGCCGTCGTGATCCCGCAACTCCTCCAGGTCGTCTTCCTCTCATATCATCAGCAGAAAACAAGTCAATGACCTGGAATCTGAACCAGGAGTGGACAACATGCGGTCAAAGCAGCAGGGAAACACTGAGGAGAACGCTTCAAGAGAAGTAACTGCTGCTATTTATACAGTACAGCAGTGCAGAAGTATCCGTTTAAATAAAGGGACGATATGCAGACCTTGGACTAACAGGAGTTAGTGGTAAAAGTGAAAAAGAACATGTTCAAACTCTTCTTGTCCTACAATAACGCCACCATGTACACAACATGTAAAGAGGACTGTTGACTTTTCCCAGGTTTCTCCTCCCCCTCTGTCCTTGTGTGTGTGTGTGTGTTAATAATAATTGACTGATCTAAACAAATAATTTTAAAAAGTACGTATATTTTATTGTTATTGTTATTTTAATGTTATTTTATGGCTGTACCTGTCTTGTGCACACTGGGGACTTTTACAAATTTATTCCAATGTGGTTTTACTGCAAATGGCAAATAAAATGAATCTGATGAATCTGAATCTGATATCAGTTGGTTGCCATTTCATTTGTGTTTCATTCATTTAATTTTGAATACTCAAGGAAGAAAAGGTAAAATCACACGTGTATCCTGTTAGATGTGAGCAATGCAATCAATGAAACACTGCTGAATAAACAAGAAGCAAACACAAACTATAGATACTGTATATTAATAAAAATGGCCCCTTTTCTTAGAACATTGCTGCCAAACACTGCGAGGCCTCGTTCACCCTGAAGGGAAACGAGACCCAATCCTGGTTGTTTTCTCACAGTGACTCATGTCCAACCTGTTCTGTGGCCGAGTCAAAGCTCCAACTCAGATTACTTCACACCAGACCCAGGCCTCCATCGCATGTGTTCCTAATTCAGATATGATTCTGCATGCGACTGGGTCGTCATCGACGTGCGACTGACGTCACGGATAAACGCCGGAAACATCTCCGCCAAAATGTTAAAAGCCGTGCTCTGTTTTTTTTTCCTCATTCTCCTTCTCTCCCTCGACATGTTGACTACATTTTGTCACTCGTATTTAACAATTAGTAGAAAATGGATCTACTACACACTGACCTGTGTTGCCAGATAAGGCGGTATCCCCCAATTGGGGAGCCAATTTCTCTTACCTTTTAAATTTGATGCATTTGTGTGTCTCAGGCAGGTCTTTTATTACTCATATACTGTATTTTCCGCACTATAAGGCACCGGATTATAAAGCACACCTCCATTGATTGACATAATTTACAACTTTGTTCATAAATAAGGCGCACTGCCCTATAAGACACATGGAATAGACCAGTGGTCAACAACCTTTATAGCTCAAAGCCATTAGGTTACATTTTCCACTGATTCTAACACCCAGAGAGGTGCACACACTTTATTTTGATAGTCCTACCTGCAGCCTATGCCAGGAGGACACTACACACAAAACCTTCTTCACTGCTGGTTGACAACTTACAACTAATAAACTAAACTACATGAACTAAGCAACAACAACACAACACAACACAATTATTACCGACACAACAAACCAAATAGAACCCCCAATAATTGCATTTAAAACACCACAAACAGAAACTCCCATAATTCATTGCAGCTATCGGCTGCACCGAGGAGCTCAGGATGCAAGGCATGATGGGAATTCCTGTTTTGTGTTGTTGGAGGTTATTGTGGGTTGTTGTTGGGCTTGGTGTTGTGTTGATTGTGTTTATGTGTTTTTGTTCCCCAGTTTAGGGAGTCATTATTTCATCTAGTTTATTTTGGTTTGTTAGAATGTTGGTGTGCAACCATGAGTGATGAAGGTGTTGTGTGGAGTGTCGTCCGCTCTGAAGATCCGGTTGAGAAGTTAGAGTTGTCAAAATAAAAGCTTCTGGTTGTTCAGCTGTCAAATAGCAGTCTGGAGTAGAGCAATTCTTCCATATATAAGGCGCACCGGGTTATAAGGCGCACTGGCAGCTTCTGAGAAAATTTGAGGTATTTAGGTGCCTTATAGTGCGGAAAATACGGTAACAGTATTATGGGTTTAACATGATTTCTACACAGGCTGAGCTCTGGGCTGGTTTTCATTGAGGCGTGTGGGTTTTACCTTGTTTGGGCTGAAAACAGTGAGTCACATCTGGCAACCCCTGGTGCTGACCAGCGTGCCGTCTATATTTACTTCAACAGTGTGCTGGGCGTGCGTTCACACCGTCTTCTGCACATGCACTCAGGGCCACGTGCACGCTACAGCGTGATCTGGATCGCACAGAACATCGGATCCCGGCAGGGAATCGAAACAGAGTACGAAAACCTGCAGTGTTGAACGGAGTCTTGGGAGTCTGCTTATCATCCAAAGACATTCACCCTTCTTCTAAAGACTTCTCACTGATTCTATAATAATTCTATGGTTATGTTCAGGTGTGTATTGATCTACTTTCACCTTTTTTTTAAAGCAGCCCAGAAACTATTTGTTTTAGGAACCGTTGCATAGAAGACTATTCTATTTAGTGGAAATCCATCCATAGTATGTGCTCAAAGTCACTTATTTTCAGTAAAATTCAGCAGTTAGCAATACTTCATAATGACTCACTGTACCCTGTCCCCGATAGTCAGCCATCATGGTACTGATAAACATTATTTTTATATCCCTATTCTCTCGATACAGCATGAAATCAACGAAAAATCGGTGATTGGAGCAAGCACGAGCTATTTGGATGCAGATTATGGCATCATCATCATCATCCTATCGGGGGTGAAACAGGAAATGTGGTGGATACTGCCGGATGGTGCATAAGGGGGGGGGGGGGGTCTGGAAGTGTGTGAACACAACGCTGACCGAAAAATATACGCCACATACCCACCGAGTGTACCAACACTGCACAATCGCATGGTGTGCAAGCTGCTCCAGGATCAGACAGAAAGGAGAGCAGAGTCACAAACAGCTGAGAACATCCAGCAGGCCTGATGGAAGAACCAGCGTTTTGTACTATATATTACGGTACATTTCTGATATTTATTTAGAAATGTTTTATTCCATTCTTATCTTGCGTTTTATTATTCTATTATTAAATTTTTCTTCTTGCTTTTTTTTTTAATCCTTTCTATTTTAACTCTTGGAGTACCACCAGTTTTGCATCTCTATACCGTGGAGTACACTTTATGCCTGGAACACGTTCAGCTATTTTGGCAGTGAGACGTCGCCGTTGGCTCATTTCTTTCCACATATCAAATGTACATGGAAACCAGCGTCACGTCGCTGTAAAAGTTGTAAAAAAAAATTGAATGACACTCGTTTTTTCTTCTCGCTCTCAAAGTCGCATTTGTTTCACTGGTCAAGCTGTGACATCAGACTCTTTCTAGATTTCTTTGCAGTGGTTTACACACAATGTAGTGTCAGGGAGGGGCTGTACAGTCACACGTGCAGCTTTTTTTCCAATTGTCTAGATACTCCTGTAAGCGACCATTCGTCTCTTGTCAGTCCACGTCAGTTTGACCTCCTGCAAATGTGCAGCGTGACGCAACGGCGAGTGTTTGTTCTCCACTGACCTGCAGGGTGTCGAGTCAAGCGTTTGCGAGGATCTTTCCTTCTGCTCCTGAGAATCAACGACAGGGTCAATCAGCTCAGTGCAACATGGAGGGCATTGAGGGAGAAGTGAGTGTCTCCATCCTGACCTCCTCCTCCTCCTCCTCCTCGTGGTCCTCCTCCGTCACGCTGCTGTTGATGAAGTCCACCTGCTCGGCTTCTCCATTCACTGTAACAGAGCACTGCATCAGAGCCTTTGCCCTGGATGCAGAGAGAGCTGGAACCTCCTCACTGTGTCTCGTGTTAAAGATAAAAAAGCACCTCTGTTCGCCTCCAGGGGAGAGCCTTTCTTCTCCTCCTCCACCTCCTCCTCCTCCTCCTCCTCCTCCAGGTTCTGGTCTCTGCTGACCTCGGCCATGCGGAGGGAGCGCTCTGAGAAGTCGTCTGTCGACTGAAAACATTCATCTGAGGTCAATACTGAACCACCGGACTTTCTCCGGGGTTCTTTTTTTTCCCCATTTACTGATGTTTGGTTAAAAAAAATAACACATGTGATGCAATCGTTTTTCTATGAAGAGTTATTTCTGACACGAGCGTTGACGCATCGGTGTGTTTTTCACAAGCGATGCAGTCAGACACGTTATGATGTCGGGAAAATGCTTCCTGAAGGCATACCTCATTTCCAGACCATCTTTTACTGCCACTGTCCACACTGTTGAAGCCAGAGTCCAGACCACCGAACTGAGCTGTGAAGAGCTCCTGTTCAAACAGGCTGCGCACACACACACACACACGCACACGCACACACACACACACACAGTGTTGCAGGTTTTAATCTGAGCTGCATTCCACAGGTCTGAATCAGAGACACTCTGGTAAATGTCCTCCCTCTGACCTTGGCTACCAACGATCTGCTTCACACAGGAGAC